>NC_056737.1:621454354-621519354 GCF_019279795.1 Protopterus annectens
ATCATGATGCATCATTTTGAAGCTGACATTCAGATGCACAACTTCTACACTGATATATAGGCTCTGTCTGTTACAGGTGTTGAGATATTATGCTTTGTTTATTTATCAATTATGATAAATAATATATTAATCATATTTCTGTGAATATCTCATGAAAGGAGCATCACATAGTAATGGTTAAGGCATCATTTTAAAGCTGACATTCATACTAACAAATTAAAATCAAATTGTATGGGTCTGCATGGTACATTTACCGAGATATTGTGCTTTGCTTTTCCAAAAAAGTAAAAAAATATGCCCAATATCAGCATTCCTTGCCAAATATTTAATAAGGACTTTGATATGCACTATCAACATTTACACTGTTGGAAAGGTCAGTGTCTTCTGAACAACTTTTGCATTTACATTTTTAGTCTAGCTCTTATAGTTAAAGAGTTATGAACATTTGTTTTCTGTATAGTATTACAAATGGATTCTCTGAAAATGAGCTCAGGCTGCACTGTTGTTCCTATGGTGGTATTAAGCAGGCAGCTTTTTCTGAGCTACTCTGGAGTGAATGAGTTAATTATTGTTCTTCACACTATAAATTGCTTGATCAGTGAATGTTTTTTAGTTCTGAAGAAGTCTCTATTGTATAACTGAGATGAAAGCGCTTAACTGTTTTTTTTTTAGAAATAAAACAAATTTTGGTTTTACAAGTGACTGGTACAGTTCTTTGAGAGGTATGGAGCTCATGGTGTGATCCACTCAGGGGCCTTTATGTCTTTTCAAGTTATCATTTATTTTTTCCATGTTTGCATTATTCTTTGTACTAAAAAATATCTAAACTAGTACTTGCTTTAATGTAATTTGGTAGTCTGTTCCATGCATCAGCTACTCTATCAGAGAACCAATTAGTACACTTCTCATTCCTATAGAATCGTCTACATAGGTTGTCTGATGATTCTCTAGTACTTTTTGATAACCCCAAACATTCCCAGAGGTAGTTGTCTCTAAATGCCCTATATAATTGAATATGATCTCCTCTTACATATCTGTAAGAGACACTGTACAAGTTCAGATATTTTAGTCTTTCATTAAAACTTAAATTTTCACATCCATGGTTTATTTCCGCTGTACTCTTTCCAGTTTACTCATGCTTGTTTAATTATAGGGTTTCCATATTGTTATTCCATACTCAAGTTTGGGTCTAATGTAACTAACAAACAATGACTTCATTATATTTGATTTCCTAGACTTTATAAATCTTTTTATACAACCTATAGTTCTATAACTTTCATTAACCAATTGGTTGACATGATTAGAAAAACTCATAGCTGAATCTACCCATATACCCCAGTCCTTAAATGAGTCTACAGTTTCAATTACTGTGTGCTGTAAAATAGTCACCTTTCAATTTATGTCTCCCAAATCTCACATGCTTAGGTTTTGATGTATTTATCAACATATTATTCTACTATGCCTGGATGGTCAATTTAGTCAAGTTATTTTGCAGACATGCCTTATCTGTAACACATGTAATCAGTTTACTGAATTTCAGGTCATCTGCATATAGACTGTAGAACACTTCAGATGAAAAGGTTAGGTCTGAAAGACACAATCTAAACAAGCAAGGGCATAGGACAGAGTCCTGTGGGACACCCTGACTGTATCCAAGGATTTCACTTGTCCAGTTACTGTGTGATACTTGCCATGTCCTATTTGCAAGCCATGCAGCTATCCATCTCATCAAAAGTACATCAATACCTAGTTGTACTAATTTATTGATCAGTGTTTTGTGTATGACCCTGTCAAATGCTGAAGTTAAATCTATATAAACTACATAACAGCACAATTTTTCATTCATAGCTGTTATTATATTGTCATAGAACACCATGTTACAGGTGGTAATAGATCTGTTTTCAGCATATGCATGTTGATATATGGTTTCAAGCCCCATCCTATCCAGTTCTGACAATAACTTATCCAATATTGCCTTCTCCATTATTTTTGCACAACATGAAAGTAGACTTTAGGGTCTGTATGACTCTGGATTAGTCCTACTCCGCTTTCCCTTAAAGACAGGCTTATAATAAGTGCATGTCTCCAATCTTGAGGACTCTCCCCATATTTATATGACCTAGTGAAAAATAGATGTAATGGCAGTGTAAGTTCTTGCTGAAGTGTTCTCAGGTCATTGTCACTAATTCCGTCACCTCCCTGTGCTTTGTTTGGATCCAGTTTGCGCAGTTCTTTTTCAATATAATCTACTTTGATTCCAGTATCTGGAGTTACCTGGATGTCACTTTAACAACTTATCACCCCTTTTTGTGGAGCCAAACTGTTTTGCATAAGATTTTGCAAATATATCTATAATCTGTTGTGTCCCAGAATAAATTTTAGAATCTGCACACAGTTTATCAGTTTGTGTGTCTTTACCCCTTCCACATCTTATGTATCTATAAAAAGGTTTCCTATTATGCTCAATATCTTTATATAAATTTTCTTTAATTTTTTCTTGATCGTGTCTCACATTATGCTTAATCTATTTATCCAGCTTATTTCAGTTTTCAAAGTTGTAGTTTACCTCTCTTCCATTTCTTATATTTGTTGTCTCTCACTTTAATCAGATAGCTTGCTCTTATGGAAATATATCCCCCTAATGTTGTATGCCTAGATCCTGATGTTAAACATTTTTTTTTATTTTTTTGCACTCAAGCAATTTCTCTTTCAAAACTTTCCACATTTCATCTGCAGTTCTTCCACTGAACACCTAAACTCCAGTTAGTTTTACATACTGACTGTTTTGTTTCCACATAGTACCTTCTGTACATTGGCTTAGATTTCAGTTTGGTATAATTATCTAGCAACAAATTAACCTTTATAACCCCACAATCAATGGTGATAAAACTTGACTTGAAGTTAGTAATTTCTTTGGGAACACAAACAATGTCTAGTATGTTCTGTCCCCTGGTAGTTTTTTTTACAATCTGAAGCAATGTTGCTCCTGAAAATACGCTGTGAATAATTTCCTTACTAACACTGTTGAATCAATATTATTCCAGTCTGTTTCTGGTAAATTTAAATCCAGAGCTAATATTATTCTTCCCTCCTGTGTTTCATATGCACATGACTTTAGTGGTCTATACACTCCAGCAATTGTTGTATGTTCCAGGGTTGTCTTTACTGTCACAGTTACACAGTCTGTAGTATTGGTATTATCATTAATAATCACAGGTCTCGTAGCTATCATTAATCCCTATCAAAACTGCAGTGAGAATCCTTCTGCCATTTGCTCTGCTCTGATACTGGAAAAAGTTAAGTGCTTAACTTCAACTGTTTCTGCACTTATGTTTTACTGTATATCTGCGTAATCTGTGCAGCTGTTTTTTAGTCTCCTTTTTTGTCTGTTAGAGCTGAATATCTGTTACTGTTTGTGACCTTTTGAGCTTGTAGTGAAATATTTTGTATAGAGAGGCCTAGCTGTTTTCTTTGTGGCAGAAATAATCAGTCTGGTCTGATCTAGCTAAAAGCATTCCTGCAACACTGTTATTTTTGATTGGATACTTGGGCTGGTTTCTGTTTCTCTGTCTTCAATAGCCAGTGTTTTAAACCAGTTGTACTTATTTGCTCCAGCTGTTCAAAGCTGCAGTGAGAGGCCTTCTGCCATTTGCTCTGGTGTGATATTGGAAAAAGATAAGTGATTATTTTCAACAGTTTCGGCACTTCTGTTTTACTGTATATCTGTGCAATCTGTGCAACTGTTTTTGTGGTCTTAAGTCTTGGTGGCTTTGAGTTACCGACCTCTAGTATAAAGTTGATACTGGACACTCCCCCAGTCACATTACATTAGCTCATTCTACTGTTTATAGTGAGAACTTAGTAAAGGCCCACCCCTTTAGCTTCTGAACCTTGAATTATCCCATTTTCTTCTGTCTCTTCACTTTCTACTAAATATAAAAAAAAAAAAAAAAAAAAAAAAAAAAAACGGTACCTCTTTCTACTTCATTTTGCTGTTTGTGCTTAGGAGTTCAACTACATTTAGTTAGCTGTATTTATTACACTGCTTTATTTGTACTGTATGTTACTGCTGTGACTTGTGAGCTACTGTTTCAAAGCAATCTACTGATTAACTATATTTCATTGCTATTTACTGCAATTCATTACTGTTTAACTGCATTTTACTGCATTTCATTGCTGTTTAACTATATTTTTTCATACTGCGAGTTCTATTCTTTTGACTATAAGTGATTAATCTTTGCTTCACTGTGAGTTTTTTCTTACTGAGTTCTTAACCTTAAAATTGAGTAGCACAGTCTGGATACAGGTCTGCAGCATCCAGAGCTTCAGCTGCATGGTTTTTAACCCTTTTTGAGGTACTCCAGCTACATGTTTTCCCTTAGTAGCACTTGTGTTATCATCTAGTAGTACTCTCGTAGACCTTCCTCCTTTACCCTCTTAGCTCTTTCAGTTTCTGACAAATATGGATGGACAATTTCTTACATTTTCTCCTGCCAGTCTGGTCAATATGGGCATCCTGAGAAAGTGTAGAAACTGCCTCAAAATTTGTGAAAGATGCAAATACATCAAGCACCTAGAGTCATTGCTCTCTCCCCCACATACCAGTATATCTGGCACTGAGAAGGTTGGCAACATGAACACCACACCTCAAACACCACCCACAGATATACAACACACTCCCACAAATGTGGAGGCCCTCAACAAAAGCACACCCAAACAAAAGAGACCTCTGAGGCATAAACGCATGCAAACTCCACTGCCCACCACACACGTAGTCCACACATCTGTTTCTCACAGCTGCTAAGGCCTAAACATAAACCCAGCATATTAGTAATAGGAGACTCCATTGTGAGACACACAGATGTGCCCCTCACTAGACTGGATAAGGAGAAAGTCACGGTTAGCTGTTTGTCGGGTGCCAGAATCCGCCATATCACCAATGCACTCAAGTCTCTTAACAGGTACTGTTATGACTCTGTCATAGTCCATATTGGAGTGAATGACTTGAGAAGTACCTCCCTGGACTATATGAAGAGAGATATGACCGAGCTTGCTGAGTATGTGTCCCAGGCAGGTATGTCCCTAGCCTTAAGCAGCATTCTACCATCACCCAGAATGATGCCTCAATACAAACAGAAAATGACTGACTTTAACAACTGGCTTAGTTTCTGGTGTCATTCAAAGGGGGTCCAGTACCCGACAGCCTGGAATGACATGATTGACAAGCCACTATGCTTTGCCAGAGATGGCCTGCATCTGTCTCCCTTGGGCTTCAGGCTCCTGCCAAAGGCTCTTGCCTCCCCCATACTGCCTTTTTTAGGCAATGCCATGAGGTCAAAACTACCAACATGAAAACTTAATCAAAACGTACATTAAATGTTATGCTGCTAAACGCTAGGAGTCTAAACATGAAACTACACTCATTGCAAGCATTCTTAATTCTGGAAGAAGATGATATTTGTGCAGTCACAGAAAGCTGGTTCAAAGCTGCGGAGAGCACCCCAGCCATACCAGGTTACTCATCCTATCATTCATTCAGACCCCAAGGCTTGGGCAGCAAAACAAAAAGAGGTGGAGTTGCAATATATATATAAAAGATATACACACCTCTAGGCTGGTCAAAAAATATGATGCACAGAAAATACTCCAGGTGCAGTTAACAATTGACAAGACCTTTATTCAAATCATAGCTAGCTACAGGCCTCCAACTCTGATGCAAGATGCGCACTCCACCTATCTGGACCTCTTCGAATCTATTAAGATTTAAGCCTTTACCCTGATCCTGGGCGACTAACTATCCAACCATAGATTGGAACAAATACTCATGCCAAAACACAACTGCTCAGAGATTCCTTGATTTCATCCATGCAAATGCCTTGGACCAGTTGGTTGACACCCCCACAAGAGGTGAAAATATCTTGGACTTGGTAGTAACTAACATGAGTAACCAATGCAGCATCCCTACAGTGTCATCATCCTTAGTAAGATCTGACCACAAAGCAGTCAAATTCGAAGTCACAATCTCCCCCGACCCCCACCTCCCCAGCTAGGGTCAAACAAAAAAAACTTCTCCAAAGCTGATTCCAACCTCCCGATGGAAGGTATAAACAGCTTCACAGCCCCCTCCCTCTCCACAGAAACTGGCACATATGTCCAAACTTAAACCAAAGTACTATATGAGCATTTATATAGCTGCATGGAATCAGGAATACCAGACAGGATGAAATCCTCCTCCTCAAGGAAGAGTAAACCTGTCTGGTGGACATCTACAATAAATAAACTCTATGTTGTTGTATCTTTCAGCTTTTCCTGGTTAGGGGTCGCCACAGCAGAACTATGGTCCGCTAATGATTGAAAGTAGATTTTTACGTACTGAGTTGACAGCCCTGACGTACAACCTTCAACGAAGGTACGCCCATTCACGCATGTCTCCACACAGAAGACGCTTTAGCTGAGAATTGAACAGGACAATGTCTTACTGTGAGGCGGCAATAAAAGGAAATACATTGCTGTCCAGGACCGAGAAGGAGCAGGTATCTAATTGTAAGCAATCTCTCCTTAGTTTGAACAAGCAAATAAGAGCACTAGTGAAATCCTCCAAAGCAAACTTTGAGTCCAAACTGACCACATCTACTAAAGACAATCATAAGGCTTTCTTCACATATCTCCACAATCTCAAGGGAAGCACCCAGATCTGCTCAGAACTGGTGGTCAGGGACACCACATACTCAAACCGTGTAGATATAGCTAACCTGCTGGCAGACAGGTTCAGTGAAAACTTCACTCCTCTGTCCCCACCATCAGTAAAACAGGACATCCCCAGTACCTGCCCCCCTCCCCTTATCTCTAGGGAGCAAGTCATCACTGCCCTCTCACAGGCAAAAAATACAGCCTCCATGGGACCCGATAACATCCCAGGCTGCATCCTACATGAACTCAGGCAGGAACTTGCAGCACCATTAGGCACCCTATTCAACCAAAGCCTGAGTACTGGCTTCATCTCAGCCGAGTGGAGGACAGCTACTGTCATCCCTTTAAACAAAGGTGGAGCGTCCACCGATCCAGGAAATTATAGACCTATCAACCTAACTAGACTGATCTGCAAAGCCATGGAGTGGATTATAATGGACCTCATTAACAAGGGCATTGGCAACCTCCAGACACTTGATCCCACACAGTTTGGCTTTGTCAAGGGGAGGTCATGCCTGTTAAAGTTGGTCGACTTCTTTGAGACAGTTACCAAGGCCATAGACAAGGGGAAGACAGTACACACCACTTACCTTGACCTGGCTAAGGAATTCGATATTATTCCCCACTAAGGTATAATAGATAAACTCCCTCAACTAGGCATCAATCCATATGTTACCAGATGGGTAGCAAACTGGCGCACTGATGGAATCCACCTAGTCAAAATAGGGGACGTCACAAGTGGTGTACCCCAGGGATCAATCTTGAGGCCACTGCTGTTTGGGATATACTTCTCAGAGGTGCAGGCCAAATCTAGTGGGCTGTGGCTGACAAAGTTTGCAGATGACTGCAAGCTGGGTGCTGTCATCAATTCCCCTAGTGATGTGGAGATCCTCCAGGAGGGTCTCACCCAAATAAATGACTGGTGCCAGAAACATGGCCTCAAACTGAATGCCAAAAAATGCATCATCGTCCCTTTTGGAAAGAATGATGTCCCCACAAATTATCACATTGAAAATAAGGCACTAAGCATGCAATCAGTTGTGAGGGATGTGGGAACCCAGGTTGATAGCAAACTGACTTTTTACCACCATATTGCCTCTGTTGTACGGAAAGCTTTCTACATGGTCCACCTCATTAGTAAGGGTATCTCATCCAGGGACAAGGTGGTCATAACATCCCTGTATTCTTCCATTATAAGACCGATTATTGAATACAATGCCCCTTTCAGCATGTACCTCACAAAGCACATCCAGCAGCTGGAGAGAACACAGAGATTCAGTCTCCTACAGACTCCTCAGAGGTGACCTCTGTCTGGCATACAAAGCAATCTCTGACCCAGCTCTGATGGGACTGCTGCATATCTGCAAGTCAAGCTCCACTTGAGTAACCTGCACGTGAGACCTCAACCTTGTCTGTGACATCAATAAGACTTGTTGGCGAGACAGATTTGTGTCCCAGAGACTCCCCCTTTTGTGGAATAGGCTCCCTCTCCACGCAAAGCAGAATACCTCATTAAACCTTTTTAAGCGCAACTTGGACAACTGGATGGGGAACCAAAAATACACCTGTGTCCCTGCTAGATAGTAGTATAGGGTGCTGACTTATTGGAGCATGGGCTAAATTCTTGGCTAGACTTGTAAAGGCCTAAGGGCCAATACCCTAGTAACTTCCTATGATCATAACACCTCTACCTGAATTTTTGTAAGAATGTCTGTTACAGTATTCCTACACTAAATACTTCACTTTGCAGGTATTCCAAAACTTCATCCTCTGTTTGTTTTAACTTCTACTTTACTAATTTTCTGTTCTACATTCCCCCTTTGTGATCTTATTTTTTTGTATTGTGAAATTTTTCACATCTGGGTGCACTTGCCCGCACTTGCCCACACTTCTCTTCAAATATCTTTGGAGCTGTTTTTTTTTGTATTGATTAGTTTGGCTTTCTCCTTTGCATAAATATTACACCATATCAGATCTCTCTTTCTTTCCCATGTCCATGTTTCTCTTTTATATCTTTCAAAAGTCTCTAGGTTTTGTTCTTTATATTTTTGCAGTTCCTCTGTTGCTTCTTTTTCCAAACGGCCCAAAGTTTCTTGGTCTATATAATGTTTTCTATGTATCTGTCGTTTTAATGAACACAAATTTGGATTTGAAGCTTTGTCAGTTTTCATGTGCAAGTATTTTTTCCTTCCTCTAAATTTTCTTAATCTATTTAAATATCTTCTTTCTGGAAATTCTGGACTTCTTGCATAATAATAACTATACATAATGTCTTCCTTATTCTGAATAGTCCACTCCATCATCCTTATGGCCATCAGTTTTTGTGTTTATGGACTACTACTTCTTTCTACGGCAGGGGAGCCATCCTCCCCCTGAGCCTGGCCTAACCCGATGTCTTGAGGATTCTACACTGTCATTTTTCTACAGTCCTGGCATCAGTCCACATACCAGTAATGGGCACTTTTTAGTCCTGGAACTTGTGCACCCAGCTGTCTATCATTTTTTAACCTACTTCTGTCCATGATATATGCTATATAGCACACAGTCTGTACATCAGTGTTATCTTGGTGTGATTTCGTATAAACAGTGTCCACCACTTACCAAGACTTGAAAATGAATTCAGTTCCAGCAATACTATTCTCCTTTGCTTCCTTATTTTTATCATTCCTCCATTCGGATTAAAGGAAAGGTATTTTGTTCTCTGTCATGAAATATGTCATGGCTGCTGCTGTTCTCTTTTTTCCCTATATTTATTTATTGTTGTTGCTTACTTCCTTTCTTTGAGTTACAAGTGTAACATTTATCCCGTGAAGCACATGTCATTTGAACCTGTATACCCGTGTTGCGAAGTGATGCCATGGTGAGTAACTTACGTATTACTGATGTTCCAGATTTCAGTTAAATTTGGAAGGTGTCATACACAATATCCCCCAAAGAAAGTGTTGGCAATGGTCTCAGAAATTGCAAGCAAGTGCTAACATATAAGCTTGATGCTGAATTGCTCCAGTGATGGGATCTACTGAATGCAGGGGAACTGCTTGACGTTGACCTAACAGCACAGCAGAACCTAGACTTTGACTGAGGTTCTACAACATGCTGTAAAAGTCTGATGATGCCTGACTGCTTTTTATCATTGGGAAAACAACATGAATTCTTACTACACTTTCTTGGGACACATTTGATGTAAGGCCTACTTGTCCACATCCTGAGGTGTCCCCAGTGTGGTCTGGTAAGTCCTTACTAGTGTGTGTGTGTGTGTGTGTGTGTGTGTGTGTCTGTGTATGTATATATGTATGCAGTGTCTGCAACCATACTGCATGTCAGAATCATCAATGCATCGTCCCTGGCCTCCTACGTTCACATATACTGAACTTTCACATGTATATCCTACAGCACTCTAACCATTTCTGCCTGACTCTCAGTAGCAGTCTGGGCCTGAACTATGTTACAGCACATCTGCTGCTGGGTAGAAAAGGCCTTCCATGTCTCTGAAGCTAAATGTGAAAGATGTTTTCTCTTGGCACCCTCGTGTACAGGTGTAGAAATGCACAAGAAACAGGTGTTGAGCTGCATGTTATTCTCCTCCCCACTGTAATACAGCTCCTCATTATGCTAGGTATGTACATCTGTGTCACTACCTAAGAAGTTATCTACCTGTTGTGATGTAGAAGGGCCCTGCCAATACACTTTGCAACTGTGTGCCACGGTCCTGAGGCTGTATCATGAATATGACAGTAAAAGCGTCATTTTAGACAGCTATTCTTCTGTCAACATCAGCCTGCTGTATTGCACCAGATTATGTGATTGTTTCTGATGCTGACCCTGTTAAGAAATATGTTAACAACTGAAAGAGCGTGCAGGAACCACAAACGAACAGCAACAAGCAGCAAAAACCACACGCCACTGCTGAAACTCACAGTACCAGATCGCACAAAGCCAAAGAACTGCAATTGGAATTAATAAAAAATGTACTGAAAATTTAATGGTTTAGCGCTTTCTCTCGCTAAAAGGCGAGCTTCATCAGAACCACATATAGAATACATACACTTCCTTAAAAACCAAAACTGGCGCCAAAATGACATCCAAAAACAGGAAATGCAAAACTTAAAGGCATATCCATATTCCTAGTAAAAAAGCATTATTCAAAATTACATTTTTTAAAAACAATAATACATACAAAGTTATGCATATATATGAAACAAGTAAAATTGCATACAGATCAAATAAAATGCATACAGATCAAATAGAATGCAAGTTGGTGTCAAGGTAAAACAGAGCTTAGCCCTTCAGATAATACTAGATCCAAATGTAATTATTTGTCTAACAGTAACACGGACTTAATTGATATACTTTCATTGATACCGGAGGTGGTCATCAAATATAGTTGCCACCAAAGCTCTCTATAGGACAGATAATTTTTTATATCACCTCCTCTAGGATTCCTTCTAACGGACTCCAGTATAGCAAACTTGTTCTCTAAAACAATACTCATAAGGTCAACTAGTAGGGATATCTTGTCCCAACTCAACTCAGAGTGTTTTCTCAGACTACTAGAAAATGCTTCTAATCCTTCTTCCCACGGAATGCAACTAAATAAATCTACTACATCAATAGAGCAGAATACTAAATGTTCTTGCTGTGTATTCACTGGAAAGTTACGTAAAAATTCCCACGAGTCTTTTACCATATGACCCAACGTCAACTACGTCAGAGAATATATTCCCATTTATACAGCATACGAAGGTCAGACATGAACAATGCCCTTAGCAAACACATTCATGAATTAGGTGCTACACATTACTTCAAGTTTGCTATACTGGAGTCCGTTAGAAGGAATCCTAGAGGAGGTGATATAAAAAATTATCTGTCCTATAGAGAGCTTTGGTGGCAACTATATTTGGATGCGACCACCCCTCCGGGTATCAATGAAAGTATATCAATTAAGTCCGTGTTACTGTTAGACAAATAATTACATTTGGATCTAGTATTATCTGAAGGGCTAAGCTCTGTTTTACCTTGACACCAACTTGCATTCTATTTGATCTGTATGCATTTTATTTGATCTGTATGCAATTTTACTTGTTTCATATATATGCATAACTTTGTATGTATTATTGTTTTTAAAAAATGTAATTTTGAATAATGCTTTTTTACTAGGAATATGGATATGCCTTTAAGTTTTGCATTTCCTGTTTTTGGATGTCATTTTGGCGCCAGTTTTGGTTTTTAAGGAAGTGTATGTATTCTATATGTGGTTCTGATGAAGCTCGCCTTTTAGCGAGAGAAAGCGCTAAACCATTAAATTTTCAGTACATTTTTTATTAATTCCAATTGCAGTTCTTTGGCTTTGTGCGATCTGGTACTGTAAGAAATATGTTAAGGTTAATGTAATCTGTGGCACGGTATATGACTTTTTTATTAAAGATGTCCGCACTTACCATGCAGTGTTTACAGAGTTTGTGCTACAGCTGATGTACGTGATGAGGAAACATTTAAGAGTTATATTTACACATGTACCGTGACAAGTACACCTAGCCTGAAAAAAGCAATGTCAGACAAATAATAATCTTCTGGACTCCCTGTACATGGATTTTGGAGGGGTCTGAAAGTAGTGGTGTAAATGCCACTTCAAATGATTACTGCTTAATCGTCCTCTGCATTAAAGTAATAGCTGCCTATAGACATCAGGAACTCCTTATCTGGTGTTAAAGGTTGGGCAGTTGAAGGTCCACCACAAGTGCTGCTTCAGGCATTTGCATTCTAACTAGACTTTTCTTCTAGTAGGTCCCACCATATCATAATTAGCTCTTTCCCTACATCGTACTAAAATATGGTTCCTTCCCCCTATAGTATTTGTTAGCCATAACTTGATTCCATACCTTGGTATACTCTGCTTGCTTTAGCTTCCCTTTTTAAAGAGACATGTTCCATATGTTCTACATGTATCCACTAGGATGTGGCTGTCCTCATGACCGAAGTCATCTCACCTGTATCTTGTTATCAGATGCAGCAACATTTTTTAACCTGAAAATATAAGTTTGCAAATTATTACACATTCCTACCCTGTCAGAGTTTAATCAGTTATGGAGGGATGTATTTAACTGAGGTATTGAATAATAGTAAAAAAAAAGTGTACGCTCAATTCGGTGGCAAGTATTTCGCTGAGGAACTGAATAATAACAAAAAGAAAGTGAAGCAAGCATGTACTTGAGAGTTTCACTTACTCCTTTGGTAATGATTTTTTTTTTGTTCCCTTCCCTTTGTACTTCTGTCTGTGCTGTGTTTATCACCTATATTACCTGTAAGACTCTATAAAGTGAAATGTAGGCCTATAAAACTTTGCCAGAAGGCTGGAGGAAGCTGAATGATAAGTAATTCCTCAGTTATTTAATCCTTCAGTTACAGTGAGATAGCCTGAACCTTGGTCCTGGGCCAGAGACCATTGTCTGCAGTCAGCATATTTAAAATGATTAACACATCACTGTATATGACACTTTACACAGACTACTTAATTGCAGGCACAGCACTACCAAAGGATTTTCTGCCTTATCAGTCAGAGGCTATTCCTGAAAGTGTCACACTGAAATTCTTTAATATTTTTTTAACGTAAATGTGCTTTTTATAAAGGTTTTTATTTAATTCCCTCTTTCAGTCAGCTTTTGTGTAACGTGGAACCCCATGGCTGATTAGCTAAAGTTTGGTCCCATTTTTTTTTTAAGAATTGCTAAGCAAATTAGGCACTGCCACACTTAGCACTGCACAGTGCACCAAATCCCATATGTTTTAAGTGATTCTTCTGGTGCAGCTCAATTTGTAGTGTTCTAAAAAAGCAGTAATGTGCTCATACACATGCTTATTCACTGTGCAAATAAAAAAGCCTTATGACATGATGCAGGTGCATGTGGAAATAGTCTGGGAATTCAAGTGTTTCTAAGCACCCTGCAGATACTCTCACACAAGGTATAAGAGAGTGATGTCGCACTCTAGTTGGTGTGGTTCACACCTTACCAGTATTCAGGAAATTATTGAACTCAGTATTCATTAGGTTGCATTAATGCAAAATTCAATGCTTTAGGCCCTGATCAGTGATATAGCATTTTCTCAGGTCTGCCTAATGACAAAAACACTATTACAATACCATAGTAACAGTAGCAATATAAAATATAGATTCTGAAAAGTGACCATTAATGGCAATAATTCATTCCAGCTTAGAGTGGATACTTGAAAGCTTTTTTACAGGCACAACAGCACCTGCATGACTCTGACCTTCTGGAACTGACTATCTGCTGAGGTTGCTATAGCAACACACTTTTCAAGTATAAGTAGATCCCTCAGTCACCCTATCCCCAGTAAAGGTATTTGGTGCCCCTGACTGCATCAACTACAGAAGTTCATAAGTGCCTGTTACAATTTTTTTTCAGCTGCAAAGCATTCCCTCATTTTTCCATAGGCATGTGTAACATTGCTTTTTTGCAGGATGGATACCTTCCCCACTTTAAAGGCAGAATTTAAATATAACTACTCTTATGGGCCAGCTGTAGAACACTGCTTACATTTAGAGAGTTAATGTTTTTTGTTAATATACAAGTTATAGAGGACAGGATGGGGGGGGGGGGGTGCCTAACTAAATCTACACAGAGAAACTTCTTAGAAATATTAGATATTGCACTCCTCTAAAGCACACTGTCAGGTTCATCAACCCATTCTTTCTCTCTTGTTTTCTCATATTTTTACAGCTGCTGGGAAAGTAAGCTACAACCACAAAAAGGTATTACCAGTGCTGGCCTTAGGCAAACTGGTGCATTAGGCGAAAATGCTCTGTGCCCCCAAATCCCATCCTGCTATACTTACAGATTATTTTTGACCCTTTTTCTCACAGTTTATGTTATGCTTCATTTCTTGTCCTACATTCATTCACCCAACATGTTCTAGCTATGTAAGACTGCACTCTGATAACTGTTGAGGAAATTGCATTAAGCAGGGGTCTGGGGGATGCAAAACCCCAAAAGCAATGAGAGTTCTAGGTGCTCTAAGGAGCAGTTTAGAGTTTTTAAACAACCATTTCATCCAGCGACTGCCTGAACAAAAAACAAAATGATCAAAGACAGAAATTTAGCCTTACTCTTCAACTTTGCTTCTTCTTGTATCTATCTTTTCATCACATCCTAACTGACCAAGACTACACTGTAATAACTGCAGGGGAAATAACTGTATTAAGCTGGGGCTTTGGGGGGGCACTAGTTTCTAGAAACAATTAGGTGCATTTTAGAGTTTTAAATACCCTTTTTGTCTACTGTTTGCCTGAATAAATGTCACGATCAAAGAAAGAAATGTATTATTACTCTTCGATTTTTCCCTGCTTCCTTTCAGAACATCTTAAATGACCAAAACTACACTGTTAATACCTGCAGTGGAAATAACTGCATTAAGTGAGAGGTCTGGGGGTTGCTGGGCCCCCAGAAACCATAAGGTTTCTATATGCTCTGAGATACACTTTAGTTTTTAACAACATTTTCATCTAATAATACAGAAATCATGGGGTTATAGATGGTCTGAGGTGCATTTTAGAACTTCTTTCCAACCTTTTGGTTCAATGACAGCCTGAACAAAAATAATGTATACAAAAAAGAAATTAAGTCTTACTTTTGCATTTAAAAGAATAAATAAGTTGTATCCATGTTTTCATGCTCAAAGCTGACCAAACAAAAGTTCACAATAAACTGAGAAGACAATTGCTTGTGAGGATATATATATCATATTCTAGGTACACATGCCTCCTATCCTGCCCCCCTCAAAATAGGTAGTTACTTTCTGTGTATTCCCCTCTGGTAGTAAATGGTGATTACAATTATGGTACGAATACCCACAGTCATATTAAAAGCTACTGCTGTCATATCTATATACAGCATGATCCTCACCCCTACCCTAAAAGACAGCAACCTTTTATGTACTCTTCTGATATCAGAATGCTACAAAACTGAAAAAATAAGTAGAATGTAACATATTGTCTGAGATACTTATATAAACAGCACGCTTATAGGTTCATAGCTATGTACTAGGCCATGTTAGTCCTAGCTGATTTCTCTTTCAAAGGTGAGAATCAAACTCTGTATCTTGTGACTTGAGGCAACTACCTTAACCATCATGCCAACCCTCTAAAGGTTAAAAGCCTGTATTACCGTGAGGAAAATGGAAACTAACTATTGGAATAATGTTTCCAACTTATTTCTAGTACAGTGCTCCTAGATGTGGTATAGTGGCTCACTGTGAAGTGTGTGAGGAAAATTAAAGAAATAATGACCACATTATCCCTAGCCCAACACAAAATATACTGACCTCTGAAGTTTGGGAGGAATGTTAAAGAAATAATGACAAAATCACTAGCCTCCCACACAAGTACAGTGGCCTTTTGTGCTTTGTGTATTATCAGGGCTGGTTTTAGTTTAGGCAAGGTTCAGGGCTGAGGCAATTACTAAGCTTATGTCAAAATCCACTTAAACAGCTTTGGTGTGTGGGGGCCAATAGCTCCCAGAAGTTCTGAAGGTCTGGATATTCTGTGATGCATTTATCCCTTATTTATTTTTTTTTGAGAGAGAACAGTTAAACTAGGCAAGTGACAATAGGGTAATTTACTTTCATCCAGACAACCCCCACCTAGCAGCTATAGCCACTTCTAGGTACAATTCAGAAACCCAGTTGTGATGAAAGAGGATTTCCGTGTAGTGCATTTCACCTTTGTCCCAATCAAAACAGTTGCTACACATTAAATTACTGCATGTTGCTTAACAATCACATTAGTCCTACAATGCTAAAAATAATAAAACAGCAGTAAGCAGCTGTTCACTTTTTTCCCCACAGAAAGCAGCCATGGCAATTATATCTACCTTTCACAAAGCCACACTAGTTATTCAAAGGTATATAGTGACTGTTTAAATTGAGCAAAAACAAGTCAGTTACTTTTGTCCAGCCAACTCCAACCCCCACCAGTTGTTATAACCACAATGTCTGATGGCTATGTAATATTTTTTTCATCTCAACATTCCACATAAATAAGTTGCCATACATTAGTATTCCAATCCAAGCTGTTTTCACACAAATCACAAAATCAGAAAAATAGTTCCAAAAATATCTGATTGATCACTTTTCTCATGGCTCCATTCCTCTCATCACAAATCACAAAGCCAGAAAGATTGCTCAAAACATCTGGTTGATCACTGCTAGCATTATAACAGTTCTTACTGTACCATTCCTCTCTTCCTAACTGCCCACACAAATATCAAAGCCAGAAATATTGCCTAAAATATCCAGGTGATCATTACCAGCATTAATAACACTTCACACATTGCCATTCATCTCATCCCAACTGTCCATGCCTAAACAAATCACAAAACTAGAAAAAACAAATCCAAAAAGCATCTGCTTGATTACTGCCAGCAGCACTGCAGTTAAACAGTAGCAACATTTTATCTCACTGACAGGGTGACATTCCTCTCATTTCTAATGTCCCTGATTTTGAAATCTGTCTACTGCTGACACTCCTTCAGATAACTGCACCTACATTTGAATGTTACATGGCCTTCACTCTCATAACCTCACAACATTAAATTTAACGTAACATTACTGGTATGGAACATTGCTCCCTTGCAGCTGATGTTCTGTGGGAGCACTTTCTTTCAGTAGACAGCCTTTTTATTTTTTACAGCAAAAAACATTGTTCTAAAAATAAATAAATAAACAGAGAAAGAGCAACCCTAGATGCAAGGTATCCATGGAGGTTACCTAGCTTGCCTATGACCTGGGTATCAGCAGATTCAGAAGAAGCTGGTCTCACAACCCTGAAAGTATGGTTTCACACAAAGAAGGAAAAAACAGAAATAAAATAAAAATTAAATTAAATTGAATTGAATGATTATGCAAGCACAGACTGCAACCCATCAAACTGTCATACATGCAACTGTAGTAAGTGGTCAGTAAATACAGAATCATTGAGGTTTATGGAATATTTCATAAATTCATATGATTATCTAGCAGGTTAAAATAAATGTTGAGTGTAACTGCAGTGCTAACAGTCTTGAACTACTACTTGTCACTATTTACTGTTATACTATTTAAGTGCCGAAGGTTTATGGAATTTCATTTCAATAACAAATACACTTACTCAGTGTTGGGAAAATAAATGCAACATTACAAAGATGAATGTTTGAAGTGATGAAACATCTGAAGCTACATCAGTACTTGTCACTATTTACTGTTAAAGTAATTCATTTCAAGATATATTTTGTTACTTACAGTTTAACATTCTTGAATAAAATGTTACTGCTCTGATTTTTGTCTCGTTAAAATAAAGTACTTGTGGTCATTTTGCTGTCTGCCTCCATCTGTCTGTTTTTTCTCTCTCTCTCTCTCTATATCTATATCTATATCTATATATATATCTTTCCCTTTCTTTCCTTTTTTATTGATTTCTGCAGGTCCAGTCGTACCTGCAACACCTCAAATGTAGCAATCCCAGGTATGGGGAAGTTTTCCACCACCCTGCCTGTCTGGAGAGAGCTTCACAGGGTGGGGGTGGTGGCTTCACCTTTCTTGACATCTTAGCACATAGCAGCCTAGCAACTAGAATCTTGGGCTTCAAGGACAGATAGTGGCGGCAGTAGAGGCTGGTGGAGATGCAATGGCTCCCATATGAAAGTCTCCTTCAATGACTTAAAGACTATCTGTCCCACTGAGCCACTGGAGACCTTGATCCCCACACCATCAGTGTCACTCTGCCCAGAACCATCAGGACAAGGGACTATTTGAGGTACTCCAGATGAGGATGATACTGAACAAATGGCCTCTTGACCATCCCGTGTGTGTCTGTCTGCTATCAGTATGTCTTGTCTCCTCCGCCTATTGTCAGCCCATCATAGTGTTTCTGTCTGTCTTTAATGTTTTTTTGTGAAATGCATTTTTCAATTATTCCCTAACCCTTTCTCCTATACACTCTTCCCTTCTTCCTTCCACAGCTTTCCATATTAAAATATATACAAATGGAAAATGGGGGGGGGGGTCTATCTCCACCAAAAATATTACCCATCCTCTCTCACTTCTAACAGCATATCCCTAAATGTGTTCCTTTTATGCTGTCTCCCCTTTTTCCAAATGTCCTATCTCCCCCCTTTCCAGCCTTATAAATGCCAAAACTAGGTGTCCATAAAAAGATAACTTCATGGTGAATTGTTTGTCTTTTCGGCTTTTCCTGGCTAGGGGTCGCCACAGCAGAACTCCGGTCCACTACTGATTGGCAGTAGATTTTTTTATGGTGCCGAGTTGCCAGCCCGACGCCCAACTTTCAGCGAAGGCATGCCGATTCACGAATGTCTTTCAGAGGCCACTTGAACACGGGGAGGACATGCAGACTCCACACAGAAGGCACTCCAGCCGTGAATTCAACAGGGGAGCCTCTTGCTGTGAGGCAACAACGTTACCGCTGTACCACCACAGCTTATATATATATATATATATATATATATATATATATATATATATATATATACACACACACACATATATATATATATATATATATATATATATATATATATATATATATATATATATATATATATATATATATATATAGATATATATATATATATATATATATATATAAAGATAACTTCATGGTGAATACAAGTATTAAAATGTTTTGATATGCTGGAGGTCAGCAGTGCTGAGCCACAACCAGTACAAAATGCTCACTATTGCTTGCTGAAATTAGACAACATAAGTCATGAATTTAAATACATGTCTAGGGCGTTCACAACATTAAGGACTTATCCACACAATTAAACTAGTTTTACATCAGGTTATGCTGATTCAGATGTGCAAGAATATACTGGAAGTTCCCTTGGAAAGCTGAGAAAATAACAAAAAAAAAAGAAGACAACACCTTTTGTTCACACTTTGCCGATTTAAATAAAGGTGTAGCAGCACTATCTGCAGAATCCCTTTACACATTTGTGGAACTATAAATACCTCCCTAAATCTTCAGTGAAGAGTAAACCAGCCCCTGTAAAAAGATGAGACAAATAAAGACCATTGGAAGCTTTATTTACAATAGGGACAACTTTTAAAATGACACTAAAGGGACAATCATCATTTTGATAAATACAAGTGCCTACTGGTTGATTTTCTGCCTTTCGCCAAAACTGTATACATATCATTGGAGAAATAAGAAGCATTAGGATTCAAAACTCTGACCTCTAAGCCATGAGAACTCTGCAGGGCAGGATAGTTAACGTTCACTTTATCTACTACTCCTTGAAGATCTTCTGTTTCAATTTAAATTTTTTTTATTTTATTTTACATCTGTTTACCAGGGATGTCTGACTGGGCCAGCGACCTTTTTTTATGAAATAGCTTGTGTCATCATAGAGAAATGACTGATCACTAGATCAATATCATGGTTTTGGTGGTAAATATTTATGAGATACATGTATGGTATACAAACAAGAATATGACTGATTGTTGCTATGCTAGTGTTATTTATTCTAAACAGTGACAGCTAAGGCAATATTGAGATGAAGTACAAGGAGGAGGGAATATAATGAAACTGTAGGAAGCTTGCGACAAGTAGACAGAAATTGGAATTCCATGGGAGAAGGGATAGTTTGGATGTT
The DNA here is from genome assembly GCF_019279795.1 of Protopterus annectens. Taxonomy (NCBI): domain Eukaryota; kingdom Metazoa; phylum Chordata; order Ceratodontiformes; family Protopteridae; genus Protopterus; species Protopterus annectens. The sequence continues at coordinate 621,474,709 of NC_056737.1, forward strand.
AGAATTTAGTAAGGAAGAGATATTTTGGTTGCAAGAATGAGGAAGGACAGAATGATCAGCCTGGATTAGTGCAGCAGCAAAGCCAGTTTTTGGTTAGGTGTTCCTTAAGCAGATGTCATCTCCTACTTTATCTCTCTCCTAATAAACCACTCCATTGCTGGGCAGTACATTCCCAAACTCTGGAAAGTCTCTTATATCATCCTTCTTCACAAAGGTGGCTCCTCTACTGAGTTCTCAAACTACAGGCCGATTGCCCTCCTCCCTCCCATAGCCAAGATTCTTGAAAAATGCATACACAGACAACTCCTCAATTACCTACTAAGCAATAATCTCCTATCTGCATCTCAATATGGCTTCAGACCTAAACACAGTATAACCACTGCCCTTGTTAGTTTTACAAACTCAATCAACCAGCTTAGAACTGACAACCAGCTTGTCTCGTCTATCCTTCTTGATATGCCTAAGTTCTTTGATACAGTATCCCACCAAAAGCTAGTAAATGAGCTAGCTTCCTTAAACCTAACCAAGCCAGACCTCTTCTGGTTTCTCAGCTACTTAACTGACTGCCAACAGGCAGTTAAGTCTCAAAATGACCTCTCCATCCTATTACCGGTCTCAGTAGGAGTACCCCAAGGCTCAATTCTCAGTCCATTGCTCTTCACCATATTCACCAACAGGCTCAGAACAGCCACCCAGCATGCAACCGTAGTTCAATACGCATATGACTCCTCCCTCATATGGTCAGCTCCCTTCCAAAAAGCAAACTACTGATAAAAGAACTGTAGATGCCTTGGAAGAATTAAGTCGTCGAATAATCTGTGCCTTCTTCTACATTACATCTGATTGAACTCCATGAACAAAATTTGACTCTTTTCCAACTGGCTTTTAAAATCTTCATTTAGTATCCATACCTAGTATTATTCTACAAATTGGCCATTAACAGATAAAAATAGATCAAATAACAATTTGTTTACAATTTTAAGCAGCTTCCCGATTTTGAAATTTGGAGTCCAAATTGTTCTTCAGATAATGGCTTAACATTAACCGAATCAAATAGTGTCTAATGTAAATTTTTGAGGAAATTAAAGTTATTTTCTTAACCTAACAACAGATTTGTAAGAAGGTCCATCTCTAGTAAACGTTAAGGCTTATACCACGTGTTAGGACTGTTCAACAGATAAAAGCTTTCTCAGGCTACCAAACATCCCCTTTCCCATCATGCAGCATACTCACCTCCTTCTTCAGTTTTGTAGCTGAAGAAAAACAAAGAAAGACACAGTAACCTTGGTAATCTCCAAACTCTGAACCCTACCCAGTCCGGGTTTGTAAAAGGCAGATCATGTCTCCTAAACCTGATAAACTTCTTTGAAGTGGTCACCAAAGCTGTAGATGAGGGTAAGGTGGTACACACAGCCTATCTGGAGCTCGCCAAGGCTTTCGACACCATCCCCCACTCTGGAATTATAGACAAACTCACTAAACTAGGTATAAATCCCTATGTCACAAGATGGGTTGCCAACTGGCTCACTGACCGGACACACACTGTGAAAGTAGCAATCTCTGAATCCAACTTCAGACCAGTGACAAGTGGAGTACCACAGGGTTCAGTCCTAGGTCCTCTCCTGTTTGGTATCTACTTCTCTGAAGTACAGGCTAACGCAGAAGGTCTTTGGCTAACAAAGTTCGCAGATGACTGCAAACTAGGAGCCATAATCAAATCTCCTAACGATGTGGACATCCTACAAAAGGGCCTCACTGAGACCGATGCCTGGTGTCAAAGCCATGGCCTCAAGCGATATGCCAAAAAGTGCATTGTCATCCCTTTTGGTAAAAACTCTGTACCCATGAACTACCACATAGGCAGTAGTCTACTTAACACCGAAAGTGTGATAAGAGACCTTGGGACACAGGTGGACAGTAGTCTCTCCTTTGATAATCACATCACCACAGTAGTCAGGAAATCCTTCTACGTGGCACACCTCATCACAAAAGGTTTCTCATCCAGGAAAAAAGAGGTCATTGCTCCCCTCTACTCATCACTCATTAGACCCATTATAGAGTACAACTTCCCTTTTAGTATGTACCTCACAAGACATCTACAACAACCGGGAAGGCAACAGAAATACCTCACAAAGAGGATTACCGGCCTCAAACAGATAACCTACGCAGACCATCTCAAAAAACTCCAGCTTTACTCTGTCACATATCGCCTACTCAGAGGCGATCTCTGCCTAACATACAAAGCTATGTCAAACCCAGAGCTGTTGCACATGCTCCACGTAAAGAAATCCCAATCCCTCTGAGCTACATGCTCTAGGGACCTAAACCTTGTCACCACAATAAACAGAATATGCTGGAGGGATAGATTCCTGTCTCAGAGACTTCCCATACTCCGGAACAAACTACCTATCTACATCAAACAAAGCTCCTCATTAGCACTCTTCAACAAAAATCTTGATGATTGGATGGGAGATAGGAAATTCACCCCGGGGATCACTTCTGTGGCTCTGCTTGACAGGGGCACAGGAAAATAATTTTCTTGGGTGGCAAAAGCCAGGGTACTGTTGGGCTAGGCTTATATAGGCCCTAGGGCCAATAGCCTAGTACCTAACTATGAACCTATGAACACCAAAGGATGGGAAAGGAAGGACAGCATGTTGCCAACGATGGACCTTCTCCTTACAAACATATCATAACGGTACATAATGTAACTTTTATACCTTTGGTAACCTTTAGGATAGTCACTTGACAATTTCCTTTATTAGGAAGAATGTCAAATAATCTGTGCCTTCTTCTATATTACTTCTGACTGAAGTCAATGAACAAAATTTGAAATTGTGGAAAGTTCTTGAGATCTTCACTCAGCTTCATGCTCACTACTGCTTCACAAAAAGAGACAACAAAAGTCATGAATTTACATACATGTCAAACATGTTCACAGCATAAAGGACTTATCTACATGTAATTAAACTAGTTTCATGTCAGGTTTGGGTTATCTAGCATCAGTTTGTATATGCTCTTGGCCTAAGATCGGAATCTGTAATGAAAGAATGTCTCAAAGTTAAAATTACAAATTTCAAATTATTAATTTCTGTCTTGGGTGATAGGTACCATACCTCATCCACAGTGGTCATTCATTTATTTGGATGGAAGCATTTGCAGTGTAGGTAAGTTCATAAAAGAAGTGGGAGTGGGTTGTGTTTTAGTGTGTATGTTTGTGTGTGTGTATGCTTGCCCAAACATACATGCGTATCTAACTGGGTGTTTGCACTAGAGGGATAAGGTAGGAATCGGCAGTCTGTATATGTGTGGTTGTATAGAAGTGTGCCAAAATGCGCATGTAGGTAAATGGGTGAGTCTGCCTATGAGTCAAATCTACTTGGGGGGGCAGCCCTGTTTGATGCTAGGTGCGTGCGTGCATGTGCGTGTGTACTGACATGCATGAGTGTCTGAAAATGTGTATCTGAGTGTAGACAGGTGCCTTTCCCAACTCAATGCAAGGGCCACCACGGTAAACTCTACCAACATCACAGGACTTACAGCACTAATGTTAAATAAGGCTGATTCAGAGATATGCTAATGAGCTGATGATACAGTTCTTACACAAATCATGAGGTGCAGAAGTTATGATTTCTCTAAAAATCTGTCCTTCTCTGAGCTGCATTTTCACATTGTCATATAACTTGACCTACAGTAGGCAATTTACACAAATAGTGAGAATCTTTTGAATCATAGGGAATGTTGCTTTTTCAATGTATTTTTAATATTATATTAATTTGATATGCTTATTCTTACTTGTGCTGGATATTGTGATAGAAACAATTAAATGCACATAAAGGTAAGAGTCACTAGCTAATCTTGCTGGGTGGCCACTCTCAAGGAAACATACCCTTTATAACAGTGACCCAAAACTAGACCTGTAGACATGTTCAGAGGACACAAATGTCAGAGTTGTTATTATGAAAAAAAGGCCATGGAAATAATTATTGACCCAGTAGGAGGCTTGAGAGCTGCAAGCAGATGTTTCCCATCTTTATGAAAAAATTCAATGCAACTGGTTAGCCACCTAAAAAAGATGGATTTGGTTAACAAAATGTGTGTGTGTGTGTGTGTGTGTGTGTGTGTGTGTGTGTGTCTGTGTGTGTCTGTTATTCATCCTTGTGAATAGATTTTGTTTTGTCCACATAGTAATTAAGCTTTTTGTGCACACCCATACAAAGGAGGAGATATTCACCATGGTTAGAGTACTTTGGGAAAAATATAAACAGCAAAGAAAAAATGGACAGGACAGGAAATGATCCATACTACATGTTGGAAAGGAGTAGGGAGCCCTGCACCTTGAGAAAGTTATATTTGCTAAATGGTCTTAACACCTACTGTGTAAGAACTAAAGGTTACTGAAGATGGCTCTCTTATTGGACAATAAGTTATTGCGTTTAAATTTTGGGTAGTTTCATCTGACTTTACTAGTTAACTTATCTGTAATCTCAAAACCACATTTTTAGAGGACTCCTAATTTTTATACCTCATGATTCAAAGAACTGTGAAAAGGAGATAGTGTAATTTTCTTATCTATTTAGCTAGAAAAGATAGCAATATATTGGTCCTGCATGAACTTAGCTTTAAAAGTCAAAGATAACTGTTAGATCAAAGATTGCAAGAATTGCTGTATGGTCACTGAGAGCATTCTGCCTGTTGATACTTTTCTTAATATATAGATATAAATTTACTCAAGGGCTGGATTTAAAAACAAAAACAGCAGATAATGTTTTGGCTACCTATCAAAACATCTACTCTTCATAACATCTAAACTCAAAACATCAAGACTATAACATCTAAACTTCATAACATCTAAAACTCAAGACATCGAATCTCAAAACATTGAAAACTACAAAGCAACTATAAATAACATCCCACACACTGTTTACTATGTTTCTGCAGGGGGTCAAGCCCCCCTGCAACCCCCAATGTGGGGGGCTCCACCCCACCATAAATTAAATATACCAACTCTGAGATCGCACTACGCATTATGCATTAGTTTTTTATTCATATCTAGCATGATTTTGTCATAGCCCCTTCATAGAAAGTTGCCAATCATATCTTCCAAGGTGGACTCAAATCTGGCATTTGAGGTGCATAACCTAGAGACTCTCATAAACTGTTATTTTACTATATTAGTATAACTGTGTCTGGGATGCATGCTGTCTCTAGTTAACAAATTATTCTTCCAACATTTTTTGCAATAAAGGTAGCTATCCAATATCCCATTGGTGTCAATTTCCAAGTGCACATCCAAAAAATCAGTTGCCACATTAGAACACAACATAGTAAAGACTAGGAAGTCAGTGGTGTTGTTCAGGTATTCAACAAATAAGTCCAAACCTGACTTGGAGCCCTTCCATATTATAAACATGTCATCAACAAAACAATGATAGAAAGCTAGATATTTGGTGAACGCCTTAGTAAAGAAGACTTTCTCATCTTCCCATTTGCCTAGGACTAAGTTGGCATATGAATTAGCACAGGGGGTGCCCACAGCAACCCCCCATTGCTGTAAATAAACATTATCTGCATACATAAAAACATTATTCTTTAATACCAGGTCAATCAAAAGCCATACGGTATTTATATTTGTCTTGCTACATTCACTCTTATGTGTTAGCACATACCTTATAGCCTCTATACCAAATTCATTAGGTATAGATGTAAAAAGACTTTTTATATCTAATGTTACTAACAATGAGGCCATAATACTACCATTTTGGGATAGAAAGCCATTTAAGTCATTCAAAAATTGTCTAGTGTCATGATGGTAGAAATGGACAAGCCTTATCTAACACAGAATTCTCAAGTTAGTTGTCAGAAAATTATCAGCAAACTACTAAGTTAACTAATGTTACTAACAGTAAACTGCTGCATATGTAACTTTATTTCTAAGGAACATACTTTCAATCACCCTAAGTTAAATTTTGTTTTTACACCCTATAAGTACTATGATTGTTGTACTGAGAATGTTGTCTATCTGGCTACCTGCAATTCCTGCACAAGATTTTATGTAGGAAATACTAATAAAAAGCTAAAGGATAGCATTAGGAGACATCTATATGATATTAGAAAGGGTGATATTAAGAATGCTTTAGCTAGGCACACTGCAGAACATTCAGGTCATATATTAACTTTTAAAATTTTGCAAAAATTAATTGCTGATAGCAGGGGAGGAGACATAGTGAAACGTACTGAACATGCTGAGTTACTATGGATTCTTAAGCTGCAAGCTGACAGGTATCCAGGGCTGAATGGCTCCATCTCTTTAAAACCTGCATTAGCGGGACGTAAATTGATTTGCTAATTATTTTATTGGCTCAATTATGTGATCATTTATGTATATAACCCTGCTGTTTGTACTATGGTTTTAGATCTGATGAAGCGTTCACCTCAGAACGCGAAAGTGCTTATCTTTCATTAAACTTGATGTTTTTAGCTGTGGTGGTCCTGCTGGTTTTATTCTGCCTACTTTGCTCCTTCATCTCTTGGTTTTTGTTTGACCTAAAGGCCAACATGACAACTGGTGACAATACCACTGAGCTTGACTACAACCCTGAAAGTGTTTCTTTGCATCAGAAGTGGAATCGTTTCTTCCTGCCTGATAGGAATCCACTTTTGGACTTTATTCATCATGAAGAACATGACAACATAGAACCACCTACTAATGCATTTTTTGGCTTCTTGAAAATGGTAAGAGAGCTGGAGGACAATTTATATAAACTTAAAAAGCAGCAGTGGCAACACCTGCATTTGGACACGTACCTGCAATACAAACTTATTCCTAGAGGCATGTGAGTTTTATGCATGCCTACCTATGGTGAATCTCACCCAGAATTGCTTAAAAATGGCAATGTTTAAATCTGGAACTAAGTTTTAAGTATATAGAGCTCTTATTAGAGTACTTTAAACCATTAGAAGACCGGTTGCTTGAAACTGTGCTTGCTCTTTATTCTAATGTGGAACAATGCTGTTTGAATGCTAAGTTTAAGCGAACAGTTGACAACATGCTCAATAATCTGGCTTCATTTGAACTGAAACTGCAACGTATTAAGACTCACAAATTATTGCGAGACTATCATGACTTTCAGGTTGGGCATATTTTTGTCTGGCCTAAAGATAAAGAGCATGCTATAACTGAAACATCAGAGACTTCAACCTGTAATGAGGAGGTAGCTCCTGCAGCAATGACTACAGCCTCTCTTTTACATGGTGAATGTCTGCCTGGAACATCAAATTCTCCTTCTAATAGTTAGGAATTTGTAAATGCTGCTGTTACACATGATATGAGTAAGAATAATTCTGAAACCAATAATATAGCTCCTGCTATTCATGTTACTCAGGATGATAAAGTCTCTACAACTTATGAACTGTTTGAGGCTAGACAGAAGGTTGCCATGACGACAGACTTGTTTTTATCCAAGCTACCAGCCATGACGAGAATGAGGCAGGAATCACGATCGACCAGCAGAGAGCACCACAAACAGAAGCTCTCACAGGATCGGATATCAGGGATGAGGAAAGCACAGAAATGAATGATTTAGTTTTCACCTTATCTAATTATATACTGAACTCTGTGGAATGTTCAATTTTGAACAGGGGCTTGGCTTTTATACTTACTACATCCTCTAAAGTAAGTGAAGTACTGTTGGATGTGAGACTTTTTGCATGTAATATAGTGCTTAAACTTATGCTTGGAAACTGTTTTGCTGCTCAAAATATTGACATAAGAAAGCCTAGTACTTTTATACCACCACTACCTCTGCATATAAGCACCTTTGCAAAAGTTAGTTGCTGATAGCAGGGTAGGTGACAGTGAAATGTACTGAACATGCTGAGTTACTATGGATTCTTAAGTTGCAAGCTGACAGATATCCAGGGCTGAATGGCTCCATTCCTTTAAATCCTGCATTAGAGGGACGTAAATTGATTTAATTGTTTTATTGGCTCTATTATGTGATTATTTATGTATATAAGCCTGCTGTTTGTACTATAGTTTTAGATCCGATGAAGCGTTCAACTCAGAATGCAAAAGCTCTTATCTTTTATTAACTTGATGTTTTTAGCTGTGGTGGTCCTGCTGGTTTTATTCTGTCTACATTTTGAACCTTGGGACATTTACAAAAAGACTGAGAAAACAGCAGTCTAGCATAGGCTTCCAAGTTCCTTCTCTCTTTGATACCAGAAATAGGCTTTCCCTTTCTTGTTACAGCCTCCATGCCATTACATTTTAAAATCATGGTTGGAAGCACCTTGCTGCTTGACTTGCTTATTGAAAAAGGGAGCTGATGGTAAAGATAATTTATTGTCTTAAAAACCAACCTTAGAAATTTGGGGTAATATGTTGTATCAACTTTTCCCTCTCATCAAACCTATTAAACAGCTCATCTGAAGATGGGCCTGTGAGGTCCCTGCTCTGGCCAGTAACCAACTAATCTGAATCCTCACCACTGACAGTGGTGAGGGGCATTCAGCTGGAACAAAAAAAAATAGATACACACAGTTTTTCCAGTTGTAGCTCTCTGCACCAAGCACTTAAGAGCACACAGGGAACACTCTCAGTCCAGGGGTTGGGTTTCCTTGTCTCACTCTCTCTCTCTCTCTCTCCAGGCCCCCAATAAGACTCCCCACTGGCACAGCTGTAGAGTTGAGTCTTCAGCCCAGTGTTCCAAGCCAAGTCCCCATTACCCTCTCCATGAAACCAGTGCTCTGTGTCCCTGCTCCAGGTAGCTGACACACACACTCTGAGATTTGATTTTCACACACACACACACACACACACACACACACACACACACACACACACACACACACACACACACACACACACACACACACACACACACACACACACACACACACACACACACACACACACACACACACACACACCTTTGGGAAAGGCTGGCACAGATTTACTAGCTATGCCCCCTCTGCCTACCCTATAAAGTAGGTACTGCCACCAGAACACTCCAAAGCCAGCTACTCTAAGGCTGTTACAAGGGTACCCAATTTTACAGAGTAAAATTAACACTAATACAAATGGTAGTGTTTGACCAATGCAGGAAGGCTTTCAGGAGTAGCCACAGTAACACCAAATAAATATAAGCACTCTCAAAGGATAAAATATTTTCTAAAAGAACAGCCAAAATGAAAAGTTTAAATATATTTAATAATAAATAGTAAAAGAATGTGAAAATACTAAATATCTATTTACAATAAACACCAGAGTTTCAATTACAGGAAATATTAAAAATAACAGATGGAAAGATTCACACAGATACAGAAAAACAATACTTAACTCATCTTACTATATTTTCCTGACTGATCTAAAGAATTACTGTTTCTTACTTGCTTAATAAAGCAAGGCAAGATGAAGTGGCTGAGTGATCCTTCTTTGTCAGGTCCCCAAAACAGACTGCCCTGAGACTTCTGTCTCATCTAATATTAAAACATAATTTCACTTCTGGATTACACAACATCACATACATCTGATCAGCTGACTTCTGGTTCCCACACTACCCCCTTTTACTAGAAACAGAATCAGAATTGAACACATATGTGTTACCATACACACTGGTAGAGCTTTACTGAGATGTATTATAGCATCTGGAAGCTATAAAACCATTTCAAAACTTCCACCCTTCCAGGGTTCACCCCAAGGATAATATAGTAGGATTCCTAATCCGGGTTTTCACAGACATTTCATCTCTGGCTGCAATCAGAACTGTAAGATAAAATCTTTATGGCCTAAACCAGGTAATTTAATTTTAGACTATTTTTCAAAGTTAGCTGGACTGAGATTAACCTCTTCTCTTGTAGTATCCAATGTTACAATGTATTAATTTCAACAGTTACAATACAGTCTGACATACAGGTGCATTTATTTTCTGTCCAGCAGGACCCACTGTTGTTACATTTTAACACAAGCAGCTTTATAAATATATCTTCAACACACGCACCTGTACAAATCAGTTTGATAAACAAATGACATATGATTCTTTACAAAACTATGCTGGCATGTGTTACACATCCACTGCTGTACTTCTCCTGGCATAACTGGCAATATCTTGCATCGTCGCAGGGCCAAACTGAACTTCATTTTCCAAGGCAGAATTTAAAATTTTAGTTTTAACATCTTTAGGAAGACTTGCTGAATGTAATCAAGGGGATCTTTTCACGACCAACCCAGTAACAGCAGCCCTGGAGGCAGTATCTGCAGCATCATAAGAACCCTTAAAGGCACAACTAACAGTGTGAGAAGCAGAAATAAAAGAGGTGTTCAAGAAATGTTGTGCCTCAAAAGTGGGAAGGTTATCAGAAAGCTTTTTCATGTTCTCTAAGTTTAAAATTCTGAATGTTAAAGTGGAAGATGAATGAACCTTCTTCTCAATTTGTCAAAAGCTTTCCCATCCTTGTTATAGGGAACAAAATTGGTATAAGCAATTTGTTTACTAGACAGAGTTTTGGAAAGGGAAATCACTGCAAGGCCTGGTTAAGAATGATCGAACTTTCTGGGGGCAGGAGTTTGACTATCAGGTAAATTGCAAGCTACGAGAAAAAACATGCTCTAAAGCAGGTTAAAGAACAGGAACAGATGCTGACTAGGGGTATCCACCTGAAACAAATCATAATGCATTTGCTGCGCAAAAGGAATTTTGATCTAATCCTATTGAAAAATCACTTTCATTTTAGATAATCGTTCAGAAAAATAAAGGTCTACTAGAGGGGAAATTTAAAGGAAAACTTTCCTCAGAATCTTCAGGGTGAGAAGAAAAATCTGAAACTACAACTTTCACCCTCCAATTCCTGCTCTTCTGACTGGATTTCATAGTCAAAGTGAAGAAACTTTTCTTTTTCTTACCTGCAGAGGAATTGGGACCAGAAAAAAACAGAAATTAACTCTTTAGCAAATCCCAGCAAAACTTTCCTGACCATGGAAATCAAAACAGACCACGGAAATAAAAGCAGGAGAAACCTCATTTTTTGTTTACCTTTTCTTTTCCTGAGATGCTCCCTGGAAAAGAATCAATCAAAAGCAGGCACACTCTCTGTGGACCCAGACTCTTTATCCCAGCTATTAAGTTAAATATGAGGTCTTCCAACACAGCAAGAGTGGTTCTCCCTTGCCACAGAAGGCATCCCTAGAGCCACAGAGGATGTGTATATCCTGCAGTCCTTAGTGTCTGTAGGTGCTACATCAGACGGACTAGGGAAAAAAAGATGTGTGGTCTAAGGAACCAATACTAGATATAAGTCAACCATCAATGGCTAAGGCTGAACTGGAGCTGACCTGATTCCCAGGGACTCCCTGACAACTCTCTTCTTCTTGTGGATAGGGGAAGGAATAACTGTAGAGACTGGTAAGTACTCCATAGGTTCGACCAAGGATGAAACACTGAAAACAGATAGTAGAGCTTGAAGGCATCAGTAAACTTTAAAACAGCTGAAAGATCATGTATGAGAAAACACAGTCTACACAAGCAAGATGCCTTGGCCCTTAAACCTACAAACTTGTACAACTTGTAGAGAAAAGTAAAAACGTAAAATAAAAATAAGTTAAACTTTTTATAATGTAATTCTCACACAAGCTTTTGCACAGAACATTCCTCTGATAAGTCACAGTCTGAAATAAAAATCAGTTTCCCAGCAAAAAAAAAAAAAAAAAAACGCCACAACTTTATAGAAAAATATGTTTTCTTCAGAAAAAATGAAATTTAGTGGAAGGTCTTCCTCAACAGGAAACTTATCTGCCCATCTTTGAAGGATGACTAGCCAAATGACAGTTCCAAGGGGCCCTTTGAAGAAGAGTCCTTTAGGAGAAGGAAAGCTCTGAGTTTTTCATACTCTGTCTTTTTACATGGAGAACGTCTCAAGCTCTTTACAGTTAGAGCACATGGAAGGTATCCTTTAGTTTGAAAAGATGGCCAGTAGCAGTGAGATAGGACCACATATAGTTTAGGCTACTGTGACAGTGATCTAATGTTGAACATGTCCTCTTACCATTTTTCAGACCTGGAGAAAATTTCTATTCAATAACAAACTTAACCATTTCTAATAAGATTTAAACATCTCTTTAATTTTCAAACATTCAATAAAACAGACTATACCTAAGATATACTCTTACATTATTAATCTGTCTTAAACGTTATAATAGAGTCCTGAGTTATATCAGCACCATGATAAAAAGACATCCCCTTGGGTGCTGAGATAAAAAACAAGTTTAGTAAAAATAATTAAAAAAAAAAAAATCTTTTGTCCAGATTTGGCTAGTACAGTACTTGTATTAACCAAATATTTACCACAAAAGTTTCATAAAATGAATGGAGAAATGAATCCAGAAGTGAAAATTCATACTATTCATTAGTTTGAATTTTCACCTTTATCCCTATGACAAGCATCTGAAGTCAGTTGCTAAGAACAAACAATCTCAATGTTTTCCTGACAATCTCCAGCCTTTTGACTAGAGAATGTCAAGAGGAGCAGATGGCTCTTATCTTTAGAAATGGCCTTTTCTTTCTGACAAGTTTTGTACTATTTCCTGGCAGAAAAATAGTTGGTACTGACAGTGTACACAGTTCACAGCAGAGTTTAAGTAATTTATTTATTGCAGAGATTGGTGTAGGGTGCGTGCCTATAACAAAAAGTATAAATTCAGTATTATGACCATTATTTATTCCACTACACCTCATATAGGAGTAGCAGAAGTTTGAAGTAACATTCTATGGATAAATGAAGAAGGCATTTAGGTGATCACAGTGAAATGCTCATTGCCACGACACAGAAAAGGGCACTGTAAGGTGCAACAGTGCCCTTTGTTGTGTCATGGCAAATGGCAGTGTATAGTGCAACAAACTGAAATACATTCATGTGACAATGTGTTGTCTCATTTTCATTAGAATCTAACATGAGGTACAGGAGGTGGCTGTATATTGCAGAACTGGAAGGTAGGTTATGTGTGCAATTGGAAAGCAGTTACATGATATCTCTTCTCTAAGGGAGGTATATATGTTTAGGCAAATGAGTTAAAAGTCCTTACTTGGGCCAATATGCCTTTCACTTTTGGCACAATCATATACGTAAAATACACACAAAGTGCGTATCCTGTTTTAAAAGATAAGCCCTGTGTGAAAGCAAATGGCAATTCATTAACCCATGGGAAACAATCATTGAAATTGCTTGTTTTGAGGCAGTGTATATGAGTCTGAGAATAGCAAGGTGAATTACATAACTGTGGTTATTTATTTCTCTTTCTTCACAATCGAGCACTACATATGAGCAGTGGGCAAGAAGGCATGCTGTATGTAAAGCCCAGGGTACTGAAGTGACAAACTACTGATTAAAAACAGCATGGCAGTGTATTTTTCTCATACCAGCAAATGAAATATGTTGATGTCACCATTATCTCTCATTTCCTTCTCAGTAATAAATTGGAAGTGCATAGAATTTAGCTGTCCTTTTTGGGGGAATGTTGTATATGAAAGCAAAGGGCACTTACATGATTGCTAACAAATGATTATTGATACTGACTGCTGAGTGGTAGAGCATCTGTCTGAAAGAAACATGATCATTACATGCTTGAGGTTTTCTTCACAATTTGGGGATATGGTACCCTCTCAGAAGAGGCACACTGCACTGAGAAAGCATGTATGCAAACATGTCTAAAATTAGCAGCTGTTTGCACCTTTAAAAACACAGTGAAGACATACGTTATTTCAAGTTGCTGTTTTATAATTACACAACATTTTTAATATAGCTGATTTAGATTTATTTCACACCCAACATTCACATTTTTACTTGGTTCACAAATGGCAAACATTCATTCTAAAATCATGAATTTTGCTTTAATAATGTAATTATGACAATCATAATTTGTTCTTGAAAAATACTGTATTCTAATCACAACTTTTTCTTGAAAAATACTGCATTCTAGCATTTGAAATTTAGAAAATAACAAGGAAAGCATCATCAGAAATTGTGATATTGGGGCGTGGCCAAGGATGAACACAGGATAGCAGCAGATTTCTTCAGCTCCACCAATTTCATTACATTGACAGGAATTAATTACTTAAAAAATTAATTCTTGAAGTAATTTTCTTTCTAAATATGTTTGTTTTATATAGTTCTTGAACTATATCTAAAAAAGAAAGGAAATCTTAATAATATTCCTGTCAGAAATTACTTTGGAAATTTTCCTGTCAGTTTATCAGTCTGAAATGAGTTCCAGTAAGACAAATTCTCAAGACTCCAGCATCAAGAAAGAACTTCAGTCTCTGATAATTATAGTCCAGCAACTTACTGCTAAGATGGATAAAATGGATACTAAAATAGACACTTTCATAGAAAAAACTACAAAACAAATAGACTTGTTACATATGGACCTGCAACAACAGAAGATCCAGATGACAGGCATAGAAGAAGCTGTGAATGACATGGAAAATAAAATACAAGAACAGGAAATCAACATTGAGTTTCTGCTGAAACAAAATACACATTTACAAACAAAGCTGGATGACCTGGAAAATAGATCTAGGCGCAATAACATTAGGATTTTTGGACTGCCAGAAAATATTGAAGGTAACAATATTACTTCTTTTTAACAACATGGCTCCCTAAAACTTTAGATTTACCAGAAGCATTCTCTTTTGGTATCGAAAGAGCACATAGATCTATAGCTAATACTAACTCTAACAAAACTATCCTAGATCAGTTATAGTTAGATTTCTATCATCTTTTGATAAAGAGATGGTTCTTAAATCTGCTTGGGCTAAAGCTCCTGTTAAGTTTAATGAGACAACTGTGCGTTTTGACAATGACTATTCTTCCATGGTAATTGCTAAAAGAAAAGTTTTCTGCCACTAATAAGGGAGCTTAAAAAAGCACAGTTTAAAACATACCTTCTGTTTCCTGCCAAGCTTAAAATCTTCCTTCCTGATGGTCCTAAGGTCTTCGATGATTTAGACTCTGCTTTACTGTTTGTCAAAGATAAAAGGATTTTGGATAAAATAGAAGAAATGGAATGGGCTAGTTCTTCATTAAAGAGACTGGCAACTGAAGCTTCCTGGAAGACTTCAGAGAAGAAGAAGAGACTAAAAAACAAATGATTTGTTATATGTTTTTTTTCTCTCTCATCATTTTAGTTCATTATTAATCTTTTTGAATATAGTTCCTGCATTTCCAGAAAGCCACAAATATTTTGGAAAAGATTTAATCAAAGTTATTCTCTATGTGCAAAGAAATGTTTTGTTTCATAACCAGTCAAAATGCCTGAGGATTTAATGGCAGGCTGTGACTCGATTTGTTTTTCTTTCTGAAAAAGTAAGGTTAGTAATTTGATACATTTTTTATCTTTACCTTTTTTTTTTCCTTCTTCTTTTATTATTTTCTTTGTTTAAACAATGACATTCTATTTAGATTATGTAGTGGGTAAAGGGTGGGGAGGGCAGGAGAGAACAGTAATGAAAATATCATTAATAGAATAATAACATATTTATTTCTTGTAAAAGTTTATAAGTTCTTCAAATGCTATTTCTAATTATACTTTCTTGATTATACTGCTTATGCTTGTTTGTAAATAATCTGTCATGCTTTAACTAATAATAATCAGAACTAAATAAGAGTAAATAATATGTTTTATTTTTAACTCTATTAATATAAACAGTAAGTAACATTCCATTGTATATACTTCTTACAGCTTTCTCTTACATTTTTTATTTCTGCCTCACTCCCTTTTATTTTCTACTCTCTTTTTCTTTTCTTTATTAATATATAGAAATGCTTTAGACTGTGTGGGCACAGTGAATAATAGGATTTGTATGAAAATTGAGTTGGGAGAAGAATGCTGAGTTTTATTGCTTGTTGGTAATTTTGAGTTTAATTTCACTTGCATAGAGATTGTGATGATCTGTGGAATACATTGTGGAGGTTCTGTCATGTTTAGATGCATTTACACTGCTAAATGAATGTTTGTCACTAGTTTTTAATAAGTTTCCCGCCAAAATGTTAAGAGAGACAATCTGGGATGTGGGCTGTCTTATGCACAATGTCCTTGAGTTACCTCAGAATCTTCAAATCACAGAATTCTCACAGAGAAACTGAAAGCAGTTAGTATAAACATTGACAAGGTTATCACACTGACACACCACAGATTCAGGAAAAATACTCTGTTCATAAAATATGTCAGTTATAATGAGTTTAAATGATGTAGTTTCTTGTAGTAAGTAAATGTCTTATTTTAGAAGGCATAAAAATGAAACATTTATTTAAATGTTTTTGAAAATCTACTTAATAGCAGCATAATAATCTGTGTTAAAAATTTGTGTTCCAAACATATACTTTACTATAACTCATTTAATTCATCTGATTGACAAACATAAATAATCTTATAACTCTATTCTGGAAGAAATGTCATGTGATATATTTTAAAGCAGTAGGTTAGCATGATTGTAAAATCTGGTTACCAATATGTGTTTGCTGTGCATTATTTTGTATAAAGCAGACAGATTTATTCTAGGGACAGCAAGTAGGATAGTGCTCTACTAACACACAACTCAGTGAGATCAGATATATATATATATGTGTGTATGTGTGTGTGTGTGTGTGTGTGTGTGTGTGTGTGTGTGTGTGTGTGTGTGTGTGTGTGTGTGTGTGTGTGTGAGTGTGATGGCTTTTTTTCTGAGAATCTGCATAACTATCCAATATGATTTATAATAATTTCTATGAATACAATATTTTACTCTATTGACAAAATGAATGTTTGCCACAAGTTTTAATAAGTTTCCCGCCAAAATGTTAAGGGAGACAATCTGGGATGTGGGCTGTCTCATGCATAGTGTCCATGAGTTTCCTCAGAAGCTTCACTCACAGAATTTTCACAGAGAAACTGAAAGCAGTTAGTATAAACATTGACAAGGTTATCACACTGACACACCACAGATTCAGGAAAAATACTCTATTCATAAAATATGTCAGTTATGATGAGTTTGGATGATGTAGTTTCTTGTAGCAAGTAAATATCTTATTTTAGAAGGCATAGAAAATGAAACATTTATTTAAATGTTTTTGAAAATCTACTTAACAGTAGCATAATAATCTGTGTTAAAAACTTGTGTCCCAAACATATACTTTACTATAACTCATTTAATTCATCTGATTGGCAAGCATAAATAATCTTATAACTCTATTCTGGAAGAAATGTCATGTGATATATTTTAAAGCAGTAGGTTAGCATGATTGTAAAATCTGGTTACTAATATGTGTTTGCTGTGCATTATTTTGTATAAAGCAGACAGATTTATTCTAGGGACAGCAAGTAGGATAGTGCTCTACTAACACACAACTCAGTGAGATCAGATATATATATATATATATATATATGTGTGTGTGTGTGTGTGTGTGTGTGTGTGTGTGTATCTATGTATATATGTGTATATGTATGTGTGTGTGTGTGTGTGTGTGTGTGTGTGTGTGTGTGTGTGTGTGTGTGTGTGTGTGTGTGTCTGTGTTTATGTGTGTGATGGCTTTTTTTTTTTTTTTTTTTAGGTAATAACGCAGGTGTTTCTGAGAATCTGCATAACTATGCAATATGATTTATAATAATTTTTATGAATACAATATTTTACTCTATTGACAATAATGAGTTTAAGTAAATGCTCATATACAAACAATTCAAGATTTTTTTGGAAGCTGTTGATAGAATTCACATGACAGAAAACAGATGCATCTTAATGCATGTAATGTCTGAATCATATTAGCCAAAGTTTTTGATTTAAATGAATGTTAGAACATAATTTTCTCTCCTCTTGATTTCTAACATTAAGATTATTTGAATGCTATTAGAATTCAAGTGTTATATATTACATAGATCTATATAATAGTATGAACAGTTTTTTAAAAAAAAAAAAAAGGAAAAAAAAAAAAAAAAGTTTATTTTAGTTTATATGATGCTGTTTTACCAAATGTGTAGTTTTGTCTTGATAGATAATTGAATTGAAAACTGTTAACCTCAGTTAAATATAACTAGTAGGGGGTTAACTTGAGTAGTAAATACTGCTCTAAGTTGGAGTTTTCAACTCCAGGCGGGATGCAAGGTTTAATCCTTACATTATTTTCACTTGTTCATTGTTATATGTATATAGTTTTGACATCCACAATATATTTTGTACACTCATTGTCACTACAAACAAAATTGAATCCTATACAAAATCCCATAAGAGATTTAATAAATACAGCTATATTTAAAGGTACACCTAAAAGAGGAGATGTAACATTATTTATCTTGTTATTTGTTATTTTGATCATAAGATTCTTGAGTTTTAAAAATGCCAAATTACATCTTTAAAAGGAATTTCTTTAAACATTAATGGATTGAATAATCCGTGTAAAAGGGCAAGCCTAATAAGATACATTAATCTACACAAGGCCAATCTAGTCTTCCTGCAAGAAACCCATCTCTTGAAAAAAGATATTGATAAACTAGCCACTAATAAGTATGCAGTATTGGTTAGTTCAGAGCACACTCAGAAAAAAAGAGGAGTGGCTATTTTATGGAATAAAAGTATGCCCATTCCTAAAACCATTAAGTCTTATCAGGATGACAAAAAAATGTTTTGTATGGTTACAATACAAATTAATGGGAAGACTTACACTTTAATTAATGTATACTGGATACCTGGAATTGGTATTAATACAGTGAAACATCATATTGATAAGATCATATCATTCTCTATAGGGGATATTATTTTAGCTGGTGATTTTAATTGTATACTACATGAAAGTGATACTACCACTATAAAGAAAAGAAGAATTACATCTAATGCAAAACATTTAAATGATTTTGCTAATTCTTATCATTTGAATGATATTAATAATCAGATAGAGTCAAAATCATTACCATACACCTTTTTTCTAACAGATACAAAACTTATTCAAAAATAGATAGGGTCTTTATTTCTAACCAGATGGTAACAGATTTAATTAATTCCAAAATCATTTCATGTCCTATATCTGATCATAACTCAATTGTTTTTGAATTCATGATAAAAATACTCATAATGTTCAGATCAAAAGGATACCAGCATACTTAACTCAGCTAAAAGACTATAAAGAATATATACTTTCAGAAGTACAACATTTTCTAGACATAAATAATACTCCTGAAGTCTCCATTGTCTATGTTTGGGATGCCTTAAAATCATATCTATATGGACAAAGTATCAGATGGTATAATAACAAAAGGAAATCTTGGGATAAGGAATTGTTAGATATTCAAAGTAAACTAGACTCTTATAAACATAATAATAAAGAAAATATTATGGACAAGAAAGTTATTGAAGAAATAAACAAACTAAATGAGAAATACAAAGAAATTTTAACTCATAAAGTTAAAATAACTTTAGAGAAATACAAGTTTTGTCTTATTCAATAAGCCCCAAATACTTACATAGACTTAAAAATAAAACAAAAGATTGAATAAACAAAACCATATCAAAGAAATCTTTTCTCTAAGGAAAAAGAAGAATGTTTCTAGTATACCAGAAATACTGGATGAATTTAGAAATCACTTTCACAAGATTAACCATAACAACATTAACATGGAACCTAAAGATAAAATAAAGGAGTTTATAACCACAAACATGAATAAAAAGCTTAATAAACAACAGATTAAACTATTGGACAAGAGTATTTCATATACAGAAGTTATTACACAAATAAATAAGCTTAAATCAAACAAAGCACCGGGTAATGATGGTATTATACCAGAGATATATAAAATCCTTTCTAAAACTACATATTCATTAATACATAAGGTTTTTATTCTGGCCCAAACTGAGTTAATAACCCCTTTATCTTGGCAATATACATTTATTTCACCAATTTTAAAACCTAATAAAGATCCAACTAGATGTTCTTCATATCGACCCATCTCATTACTTAATGTTGATTATAAAATGTTTATGAGTATTTTTGCTGATAGATTGAAGACAATTATCCCCGGCATTATAGACATAGATCAGACGGGCTTCATTGTAAATAGAAATACTTTTGATAATATAAGAAGAACTTTAACATTAATCGATTTTGCAAATAGGAAAAAGAAAGATTTAACACTTATTAGTCTTGATATAGGTTCAGCATTTGATTCAGTAAGTTGGGACTATCTGTTTACCTTACTGAAGTGCACAAATTTCTCTGATGCATTTGTAAATTTAATTGAGCATTTATACAAAGGAACGCTGGCTTATATTAAGGTAGGAACATATGTTTCACAAAAATACCCATTCTTAAAGGTACAAAGCAAGGATGTCCACTTTCTCCACTATTATTCACTTTAGTAATGGAGCCTTGGGCTAATTTGATTAGAAACAGTACTGACATAGAGGGTTTTGAAATAGAAGAAAATACAACATCAAAAATTCAACTTTTGCAGATGATGTTCTAATTACATCAGCAGGATCTAATTCTTCTATGCAGTCTTTATTTGATAAAATGATGAATTTTAAAAGTATTTCTGGTTTAATATTCAATGAAGAAAAAACTAAAATACTACCTATATATACACGAAAAAATACTCTCATTAGTGATTTTACTAAATATGTACCCAACTCAGGTCAGATAACTTATTTAGGTATAATACTATCTAAAGATATTAAATCTATTATATATAATAACTATAATACCTGTTTTCTTAATATACAAAATCTTTTAATACCTGGAATAATATGTTTTTTACTATGGAGGAGAGACTTACAATTATTAAAATGATAATATTCCCCAAGATTTTATACTTAATACAATCAATAATACTTTCACCTACAAAAATAACTATCAAGGAACTGAATACACTAATGTTAAATTTCTTATGGGCACCTAATAGACCTAGGATTGCATTAAAGAAACATACTAATAGCTGGTCTCAAGGGGTATTTCTTTTCCAGACTTTAATTTATATATTATCTCTTCTATTATAAAAGTTATTACTTTATTAATAGATCGGTCATATGTCGCAAAATGGAAAGATTATTGGGAGCTAATTAGTATGCACTTCATGAAAATCTCCTTAACACATAAAAATATGATTATAAATAACTCCATGTTGTGGTTGCTAAAGGAATTTTGTACTTCACCTATTACACCTAAACATATGGTCTGTTACCCATTAAATATTATTATTAGTTATTGTAACTTTATATTCATGCACCCTAAGTATAGAGAATGGAATTTTATTGTATTCCTATAATTTATACTCAGGGTATGCTTATGTCATCTACTTCTGAAGGAGCTCATTTAGCTATAGATAATAATCTAAAGTACTGGTATCAGCTGATATCTGATAATAAAGTTAAAAATCTAGATTTCTTAAAACAAGAATTTGATCTAAGAGAAACTTGCTGGTTAGAGGTTCAGATCTTTAGACAACATCTCATTGATAGAATAGATCTAATGTCTATAACAGTTAAATAATCTATTCCAAAACTGATTGATTACTTGATAATAAATTTACAGCATAAAGTTTCTGATAAAGGTAAACTTTCATATATACATAAAATTATCAGACAAGAAACTTTTTACAATGTAGATTCATACTGGAATTATTTCACCTCTATTAATGGGGACCCACCAACTCAACAAGATAAACAATATATATTGGAATCTGCTTATAGAACTACATCTTCCATTGTCTGGAGACTTTATACATGGAAATTTTTACATAGATCTTTTATACACCTTTGATGATGAATAAAATTAATAATAAAGATAATCTATGTAAGAGATGTAATGTAGAAATTAATGCTGACTGGGCTCATATGTTTTATGACTGTATGAAGTTGAAAGAATACTGGAAGTCAATTAATGAATTTTTGCAGGCTCTTTTACAGATAATTTCATTATTTCTAAGTCTCTTATATTATTCAACACACCTGTACCTCAATGTGTTAAAAAGATTAAGCTTCCCTTGTTATGGTCTATCCTAGCAGTGGCTAGGAAAATAATAACTAGAAATTGGATTTCAGATACACCTCCTTCGTTCAATGAATTTAAAAATGTTATGAATATAATGTGTCATATGGAAATAAGCACAATTAGAATGAGAACAACTAGAAAAACATCACATTTTATTGTATGGGATAATTTGCAAAATTTGTTAAAAAAAATCTAATTTCAATAGCACAGTATTTTAGTTTAATTAATTGATCTGATTGTAGTGGATGTCTTTGTAAATACTTTAGTTGTTTTGTTGAATATTATAATAATACCTATTTTTAATTATTTGTATAAAATTGTTATGATATTTCTCTTATATGTTAAAACAATAAATTTGTTTTAAAAAAAAAAAAGAAATTGTGATATCACAGTCAGAAATTCAGGTCTATATTAGGACGTTGAAATGTCATAATATCGAACACCAAATGACCCATATGTATTCATTGAAATGCATTTACACAATTCAATGAATACTTACAGGGCAAAGATGTAGTTGGCCAACTACACAGTGTTGCCCTTTTCGCCACTGTAGTGCGATCTCAGTGTTGCTATATTTAGTTAGGGGGCGGTGTGGGGGGCACAGTCCCCTATGTAGTTATGTTTGAAGGTGTGTGTGTGTGTGTGTGTGTGTGTGTGTGTGTGTGTGTGTGTGTGTGTGTGTGCATGCTTGTGCAAGCGATTTCTTTCCCAGGGAAAGAAATCGCTGTTTTGACCATTCACGCGTAAGTGCGTTTGGTCTTTACTTGTCGCCGAAGAGGCATTTGCTGAAACACTTCTTTGGTGTTTTAATATAGACCCAAAAATTCAGTGTGTAGACCTTCTGCTACCTTTGCATCTAAAAGGATAATCTAAGAACAATTTATATGCAAATGTAATCTTGTACTGATGGTCTCACCAGTCATTAAAATGTGCCAGGCTGCTAACTTGCATTGCATTCAGTTTCCATTAGGTATGAGTATACAACTTCTGGTCAAAATGACAGAATGGGTGGGAGGCTGGGATGATGGTTAAGGTGTGTACCTTACAGACACAAAGTGCAGGTTCTCACATGGGTTAATTGGCTAGGCTTGAAGTGGCCCAGAAGGGCAGTTAGGTTCATAGATTGGGACTATGCTATCTAGGTACATAAAAAGAAGTTATGTACTTACTACAACATTCCATCTGTGTTGTCTACATTCTTTCTTCAAAAACCTGTGAGTTCGGATCCGATTTGGATGCTTTTTTATAGCTTAGGATCCAACTCTTGAGCTCCTCCCTTGCCCATTATGCCCCTGTCCTCCAAATTATCTCAGATCAAGTTTGCTGCAGCTATATAAGCAAATAAGGGATGGACAGAGAACTACCAGAATATAGAGAGCAGATAGAACAAGGAGCTCAAAAGGAATAGCAGTTCCTAGAACACCTCTGTAAAACTTCCCAGAAGGGATGGGGGGATGGGGGGAGGTTAATGAAGAATGAAAATGAACACCACAGATGGAACTTTATGGTAAGTACATAACTTCTTTATCTGATGTTGTCATTTTCATTCATTCCTCAATCTGTGGGACAGAGTCCCCACATACAGTAACCCCAGGTGGCCCTCATGGAAGGATATTCCGAAGCACTCATAGGCACTGGAAGCTGTTAAAGACTAGGGGGGGAGGGGGTGACAGGGGCACTTAGTGAACTAAAAAGGGTAATTTGTTTATACCCATTTGCTACCACAACATAGGTTCACTTGGAGGACATTTAAGCTTAGCCAGTTCCCTTTTGGTGTTTGAATTAACATTTTCTGATTGGTCTAAGCTATCCCCATTGCTGATAATTGTATATTAGCCCTAGTGAGAACAACTGTGATCATACGATAGATAATTTGAGGGGGCATGTAAGGGATGCAGCATTTAGGAACTGCCTCTATCCATTAGTGGCATGAGGGGAAATCCTGGAGTACATTTTCTATTACCCATCCTTAGATCCAAGTTGCATTTGAATATGGATGGATGAGCTTTGCTTTATTTTAATGGATAGTCTGTTCCGGAACAGTGGTAGCCTCTGTGATATATATCCATCTCTCCACAACATTCAGTTTAGATACCTGGACTGAGCATTTCTGATGCCATTTGACTCACTGATGTTCAGTAGGTCCATCTGTATTATGTCGGAGGATGCTTTGTATGCCAGATATGTCTCCTCTAAGCACTCTGTAGGATACTGAGTACAGTAATAAATCTTTGAGGTGGTCCACGCAAGATCTATTGTTTAGGACTTGTATCCTTTTAGTAAGGTATCTCTGAAGGCATTCCAGTTGTTGCATGGGGCTGGACATATACATGCCAAAGTGTGCATTATACTAAATGATTGACATAATGAGAGCTTTGTAAAGGGGTACAACAACATCTCTTGAGCTAGTCACAATCAATTTGTTTATAAGCTGTATAATATAGAAATGCTTTCTTATGACTCTGGGCAAATGTTGGTCAAAAGTTAGGTCACTGTACACACAAGTTCCCAAATGCCAAACAATTGGATCAGTTCTCAGAGGACATTGTCATGATTTTGACACCAGTTATTATTTGGGGCAAACCTTCCTGCATGATGGTTAAGTCATCTGTGGATTCAATAACTTCTCCTAGCTTGCAGTCATCTCAAACTTAGCCGGCCAAAGCTCTTTGGTATTTCCATTTACTTTTGAGATGTATATGCCAAACAGAAAAAGTCTCAGCACCGAACCCTGGGGGACTCCATTGGTGACTGGTCTCTTCCCCTGTTTTGATCTCCTGCTTCCTGTGAGCCAAGTTGGAAGTGCAGCTGGTGATGTAAGTGTTTTCTCCTACATTATTAATCTTTTGTACTACACCTGAGTAGAGGAATGTGTCAAAAGGCTTGGCCAGGTCAAGGTAATGTGGTGTGAACTGTTTTACCTTCATCCATTGCTTTGGCAACAAGAGTAAAGCTTAAAATTTGCCCATGATTTTGAGCCTTTCACACTTTCCTCTGGGCTGTTTTCAAACACATTTTTAGGGCCATGCACATATGTATGCATTCCTTGATTCACCTTCCTGATTGTATTAAATTATATTCCTTGTATAATACAGCACACTTGTTAGACTTAAGATAAGAGCGCATTTCAAATTTATTGTTTAAACATTTTTCCAGTAGGCAATGAAACAAAAATGCATTAACCAATAATGACAAAACCCCCCTATTCAGAACATTTCTATGATAACAGTCTACTTCCACACACAATTGCATTTTAAATGTATTGTTTGAACATTTTTCCAGTAGGCAATGAAACAAAATGCATGCACCAATAATGACAAAACTGCCCTATTCAGAACATTTACATGATAACAGTCTACTTCTACACACAATATATAAATACAGAATCACAGTAGTGTAAGCCATAGACATGTTGCACAGCTTCTTGAACTTATTTTCGATGGGGGGGGGGGGGGGGCAAAAGGCCAAAAACCAGGGACACATTTTAAACATTGTTTGTATAATTTTGGAAAGTTGCTTGCATAAAATGTGAACTGCGGTGGTGGTGCTGCGGTAGCGTTGTCGCCTCACAGTAAGACGTTGTCCTGTTCGATTCTCAGCTAGAGTGTCTTCTGTGTGGAGACATGCGTGAATGGGTGTACCTTCGTTGAAGGTTGTGCATCAGAGCTGGCAACTCAGCATGTAAAAATCTACTGTCAATCATTAGCGGATCGGAGTTCCGCTGTGGCGACCCCTAACCGGGAAAAGCTGAAAGACACAACAACAACAACAGCTTGCATAAAATGTTGTGTTACCACCATGCATTTCACTGCTAAGTCTTGGACCCAGAACCCTGTGCACTACAGTCAGAGCAACATACCACTAAGCTAAACCAGCAGTTTCTTGAAAGACAGGAAGACAAACTTAAATGTCTATCATATCATTTAGTGAATTCAGTTCTCACTTCTCACCATAGCTCTCAACCCCTTAGCACAAAAATATAGAACAAAGCCAATAATGGGGGAATACAGCCCCAAAATATGGACACATTTCCAATACTGATTTTATAACCTTAGAAAATTGCTAGAATAAAAGGTTTTGTTTTACCACTCCTGAAAACCAGAGGAACAGAAAAAAATGTGAGGCATAAATTCACACGTGATGGTGGCTTGGGACTTTAGGCTCTTTTTACCTGGACCCAAGGTACAGGGTTTGAGCCTGAGTACCTCTAGCCACCAGATGTATTCTGTTGGGGGCATTTACACACACACACACACACACACACACACACACACACACACACACACACACACACACACACACACACACTCTGGTAGCTAAATAAATAAAACCGAATGTACTCACTTGAGTCTGCAGCTGAAAATACATCCTGGCAGCTAAGAATAAATCCATTCCATTCCTTCTCATGGCAGCCCGCTAAGAATAAATCCATTCCATTCCTTCTCTCAGCTGTGGCAGCCCGCTTGGAAACCTGGAAATAGCAGCTAAATGAAAACCATCTGTTTCCGCCTGGAAATATGTGTGCACTGTGTGCAATGACATCACATCGGCTAAAAGCATGAAAATAATTAAAACAGGACAGTTGGGAGGTATAGGTATGATCTGCAAAAGTGGGGGGCTCCCCTCCCCCCTCACTCCATGGTTCCAGCTCCCATGAAAGCACTGCAGAGCCAAAAGCTGGACACAATATCTAACCTGTAATGTCTGACAAAGCTATGAGAGTTCAACCAAACAGTAGCTGCACAAATGTCTTCTATCAGAACTCTGCACTAGAAGGTTTGAGATGCAGACATGGATCTAATAGAATGAGCTTTGATATGACCAGGTAAAAGTATTCTTTTAGCAGAAAACACACAAGAAATACAGTCTGTGATCCATTTAGACAAAGTAAGTTTGGACACTGGCCTTCCCTTTCTAACATTGGAGAAGGAGACAAACAGCTGATCAGTTTTTCAGAAATATTTTGTTCTGTCCAAATAGAAATGCAGCTGTCTATGGACAGGTGAAGAGTATATTCAATCCTGTTCTGGAAATTGGGGAAGAAAACTGGCAGGTTAATGATGTGATTGATATTGTTTTCGGAGGCAACTTTAGGCAAAAAGGAAAGATTAGCACACAAGGTCACTGTCTTTATGAAAAATCAAATAGGGGGATTTGAATGATAAATCTTGTAATTCAGATACCCTTTTAACCGAAGTGATGGCCACTAAAAAGGCAGTTTTCCAGGATAGAAATTTCAAGTCTAGCTTTGTTGAAGGTTTAAAAGGAAGTAAGACAAGAGCTTGTAACATTATGGCTAAGTTCCAAGGAGGCGTGGAGTCCTTTATAAGTGGTCTAAGTAAAAAGGTACCCCCTGAGTAAGTTTTACATAGTTTAGATGAAGCCAGAGAAGATGGATTGTCCCCAGTGTGATAATTTGAGATAGCTGCCAGTTGCACCTTAATAGTAGAAAAACTTGCCTCGCTTTCGAAAATTGAAGCTAGAAAATCCAAAACTGCAAGAACTGGGGCTGTAAAAGGATCCAAATGTTTTTGGTGAGCCCATATAAAAAATCTCCTCCATTTACTTTTATAAATCTTTCTAGTAGAGGCTTTATGTCAGGATATTAAAATCCTTTGAACTGGTGAAGAAAGCCAGGTATTTCTAGCCATCACAGGAATTGGAGAAACCATGCTGTCAGTTTCAATCCTGGAAGATCTGGATGAATCTGCCCTGATGGGTGGATGTGGTTTCAGCATCCATGGAAGACATACTAAGCCAGACAACAGAAAGGGTAACCATATCTGTTGATGCCAGAAGGGAGCAATGAGGATCACTTTGCTCTTCAACCTCTGAGTTTCTGAAGAAATATGGGTATGAGGGGTAGGGAAGGATAGGCATAAAGAAGACTGGAGGGCCAAACATGGACTAGAGCATCTCTCGGTGACTGTCCCTGATGAGGGATCAGAGCAAAGAACTTGCTGCATTTGTTGTTGAAGGGTAAAGCAAAGAGATCACAGCAAGGCTGACTCCATTTGTGGAGGATCATGTTTGCCACTGATTGAGTTAAAGACTATTCGAGAGGCTGAGTTTGTCTGCCAGAATGTTGGATTTCCCCACAATGTGCATTGCCGTCAGAAAGTGGTTGGAAGAGGTTGCCCATTGCCAAACCCTCAGTGCTTCTCGACATATGGGGTAAGATCTGGTTCCTTCCTGTTTGTTGATGTACCATACCACAGATATATTTGTCTGATTGTATCGCAATTGTTCCTAGAGGTAGAAGGCTCTGAAATGCTTGGAATGCTAGACGCACTGCTCTCATCTCGAGGACATTAATATGCAAATTGGTCTCTTCTGTCGACCATGTGCCTTGGACCGTCTGAACCAGGTAATTGGTCTCTTGTGTTGACCATGTGCCTTGGACCATCTGAACCAGGTAATGCCCCCCCAGCTGGGAAGCTTCCATGGTCAACATGGCATTGAGGGGAGGAAGAACAAGGGTCGTCCTTGCTCAATTTCTTCTGAGTGGAGCCACCACAGAAGTGAGTCTTTGCACACGCGGGACAACCTGATAGAGTGATTCAGGGAGTAAAAGTGTAAGGATCATTGGACTGCCAGAGTCCATCAAAGTACTGTCATGAGTAAGCATGCTGTTGGAATCAAGGTTATTGTGGCAGCCATCAAACCTAATGCTATGAGGACTAGACTTGCTGGGGTTATTGGAATGGCTAGAATTTGCCTGATATGTGATCTTAAAGTGGAAATCCTGTCTGGAGGCAGGTAGGCTAGACAATTGGCCGTGTCTAGACATGCTCCTATAAAGTCTGCCAACTGTACAGGTAGTAACCAAGATTTCTGCATGTTGATTGTGATGCCCAAAGTATGGGCTAGATGTCATAAACAACTAATCCTTTGAACACAAACTAAGAAAAACAAGAATGGAACCAGGAGCAGTACAACTTTCGCCAAGAAGACAAAAACGCCACAGGAACTGAACTTTAATACACGTAAAGCGCTTTTCGTCTGCTCAAAAGACAGACTTCATCAGACAAAGTATAAAAAGTACTGGTGTGATTTTATAACTAAAATGACATCACCAAGACACCAATTAACCAATTTACAGCATAAATTGGTTGATTCAAATATTTAAAAAAGACTTGTTTTAACTAAACATAATTACATAACCCCACAAGCTCTACATTGGTTCAGAGTGCATAAAAGTTGTATAATTATGAAAAATGTGTGAAGTTGTACCCAACAAAATATGGTATAATTCATGTACATACACTTATATATAAAAATTAAAAATAAAATAAATAACTATAAAAATATATATTTTTTCAAGTAAAATTAATAATAAACAAATCATGCACATAGTAAATAATGTCCATGAATATATATACTGTCCGTAATGTGAATACATAACAAATTGCCCACAACGACTGTTCATTAGCCCTATATAGTGGTGATTATACTGACTACTAATACTAATAACTCAAATTCATGTACTAAAAAGTACAAGTATAAAAACAGTGTTAAATCACCAGTAACAGGCAACAGCCTAATGGGTAACTAAATACGCATAATGCTGAACAAGTTAAAAGATGGGAATTCCATACTAGCTAACCTATCTTATAAGGCTCCTCAATTTTAATAAGCAACTAATAGAGCAACTATCATTTAATCCTGGATGGGCATAAGCATTCAATCTAATCTGCCATTTAAGTTCGAGTTCTTCAAGTAGCAATTTAGAGGGAGCACCTCTTTTATTTTCTAAAACTTGGTCGATGACCATAAATTTGAAAGAGTGGTCACTAAAGTTAGTTATATGTTTGGCTAATGCATTTTCTTGTTTCCTCTTTCTCATTGCGTATTGATGTTCATAAATGCGTTCTCGTAACTTACGTTCAGTCTTCCCAACATAGAATCCTGAACATTTCTGGCATTGGGCCAAATATACCACCATACCAGTATTACAATTCGCTCTGCAACGCATTTCAAAACAATTGTTATTGATAAAGAATCTGTTGGACTCATTAATGTATCTGCAATAATTACAATTTTGGCATTTATACATGCCTGGTGTTCTTGTAAAACTACTACTAGTACCTTCAAGTAGTGTTTTCATGTTCCTACCTCTCCTAAAAGTTATTTCCGGATGGCAACCTACCTTACTGGTCATGTTGGCATTGTTGTTAAATATGCACCAATTTTTCTTGATAATGTCTATTAAGAAATGACCATTAGTATAGTAGGTAAGGATTAACCTAGGATTGGTAGTCAATTCTAGGTCATGGTCATTGTTGACCACATTAGGGGTGGGGTTAGACATTGTAAGACACTCGCCATGAGCTAGGTTACTCAAAATAGGTTGGTATATACCTCTACTCCTTTTATCACTGACTTCTTTAACTAAAGCATTCAATAGTTGCAATGGGTACCCTCTATGTGTGAACATGTTGGTTAATAACTCACACTCACTAGAGAAATCGACATCCAGGCTAATGATACGGGCTGCCCTTACTAGTTGCCCTTTGATAACCGATCTTTTCTGGTAATTAGGGTGGCAGCTACTGTAATGTAGGAATGAATTAGAGTATGTATCCTTCCTATAAATCTTTGCCACAAATTAAGTCGTCGTTCTTAGTTAGCCAAATGTCCAAGTACGCTATTGCAGTCTTACTTATTCGTGGTCATTTTTGGCAAAATTATCAGAACTTGAATTTGACGATAAATGTAATTTTCTAACCGTTGACGTTAAAGATTTGTACACTTGTTTACCTTTGAATATAGCCACTGATTGGGTAGCAATACATTTAAAGAGGTGTAAAGCGTCAACGGTTGAAATAGCCTTAGTATTAGAACTGCTGGACATAATATTGTACAATAATTACTTTATGCTAGGAGATAATTTTTACCTTCAAAAGGTTGGGGTAGCCATGGGCTCCCCGTGTGGGGCCAGCATAGCCAACATGGTGATGGCCCACTGGGAAAGGGAGCATATCTTTAACAATGAGACATTGATGGGAAAGATTAAGTATTACACTCGCTATTTGGATGATATTTTTATTCTGTTAAATGGAGAAGAAACAGACAGTGTAATGGTTTTGGACTACCTGAACACTACTACTGACTTCTTGTCCTTTACATCCTCCTTCAGTAAGACTGCAATAGCGTACTTGGACATTTGGCTAACTAAGAACGACGACTTAAAAGCCTTTGTGGCAAAGATTTATAGGAAGGATACATACTCTAATTCATTCCTACATTACAGTAGCTGCCACCCTAATTACCAGAAAAGATCGGTTATCAAAGGGCAACTAGTAAGGGCAGCCCGTATCATTAGCCTGGATGTCAATTTCTCTAGTGAGTGTGAGTTATTAACCAACATGTTCACACATAGAGGGTACCCATTGCAACTATTGAATGCTTTAGTTAAAGAAGTCAGTGATAAAAGGAGTAGAGGTATATACCAACCCATTTTGAGTAACCTAGCTCATGGCGAGTGTCTTACAATGTCTAACCCCACCCCTAATGTGGTCAACAATGACCATGACCTAGCATTGACTACCAATCCTAGGTTAATCCTTACCTACTATACTAATGGTCATTTCTTAATAGACATTATCAAGAAAAATTGGTGCATATTTAACAACAATGCCAACATGACCAGTAAGGTAGGTTGCCATCCGGAAATAACTTTTAGGAGAGGTAGGAACATGAAAACACTACTTGAAGGTACTAGTAGTAGTTTTACAAGAACACCGGGCATGTATAAATGCCAAAATTGTAATTATTGCAGATACATTAATGAGTCCAACAGATTCTTTATCAATAACAATTGTTTTGAAATGCGTTGCAGAGCGAATTGTAACACTGGTATGGTGGTATATTTGGCCCAATGCCAGAAATGTTCAGGGTTCTATGTTGGGAAGACTGAACGTAAGTTACGAGAACGCATTTATGAACATCAATACGCAATGAGAAAGAGGAAACAAGAAAATGCATTAGCCAAACATATAACTAATTTTAGTGACCACTCTTTCAAATTTATGGTCATCGACCAAGTTTTAGAAAATAAAAGAGGTGCTCCCTCTAAATTGCTACTTGAAGAACTCGAACTTAAATGGCAGATTAGATTGAATGCTTATGCCCATCCAGGATTAAATGATAGTTGCTCTATTAGTTGCTTATTAAAATTGAGGAGCCTTATAAGATAGGTTAGCTAGTATGGAATTCCCATCTTTTAACTTGTTCAGCATTATGCGTATTTAGTTACCCATTAGGCTGTTGCCTGTTACTGGTGATTTAACACTGTTTTTATACTTGTACTTTTTAGTACATGAATTTGAGTTATTAGTATTAGTAGTCAGTATAATCACCACTATATAGGGCTAATGAACAGTCGTTGTGGGCAATTTGTTATGTATTCACATTACGGACAGTATATATATTCATGGACATTATTTACTATGTGCATGATTTGTTTATTATTAATTTTACTTGAAAAAATATATATTTTTATAGTTATTTATTTTATTTTTAATTTTTATATATAAGTGTATGTACATGAATTATACCATATTTTGTTGGGTACAACGTCACACATTTTTCATAATTATACAACTTTTATGCACTCTGAACCAATGTAGAGCTTGTGGGGTTATGTAATTATGTTTAGTTAAAACAAGTCTTTTTTAAATATTTGAATCAACCAATTTATGCTGTAAATTGGTTAATTGGTGTCTTGGTGATGTCATTTTAGTTATAAAATCACACCAGTACTTTTTATACTTTGTCTGATGAAGTCTGCCTTTTGAGCAGACGAAAAGCGCTTTACGTGTATTAAAGTTCAGTTCCTGTGGCGTTTTTGTCTTCTTGGCGAAAGTTGTACTGCTCCTGGTTCCATTCTTGTTTTTCTTAGTATGGGCTAGATGTAGTAGATAGTTCCTGGCTTGTAATAGCAGATGCCTGGTTGGTGTGGTCAGGAGCCAATTGAATCCATGCAGTCTCAAGTGAGCTGCCACTACCGCCATGCATTTGGTAAACACCCTAGGGGCTGTGGTGAGATCAAAGGGCAGTACTCTGAACTGATAACGATTGGCCCTCAGCCAAAAGTTTAGAAACTTTCTTAAGTGCCTATTCATTTTGATGTTATAGTACGCAAACTGAAGGTCAATGGAGCACATCCAGTTGTCCTTTCATAACAAAGGTAGAATGGTCTGAACCATGACCATCCAGAACTTCACACTGTCTACTGATTTGTTTAGTAAGGTTAGGTCCAAGATTGGGCTTAGGTCCCCTGTCATCTTTGGTACCAGAAAGAACCTGGAGTAAAATTCTGGATTCAACATGGTCTGGTGGGACCTCCTGGATGACTCTTTTTTCTAGTTGCTTTGCAGTTTGTAACACTGCTTCCCCCCTCTGACTGGGTGGAACATCGGGGATATTTTTCCTTGATGTTCATCTTTGGATAAATGTAATGGAATATCTTCTGGATATGATCCTTTGCACACAACAATCATTTGTGATAGCTAACCACATGCCTGGGTGCAAGGATAAGCATCCCCCAACTGCCTGCAGAGAGGGACAATCAGGCAATCTCTCAAGAGCACTGGAAGGACCTATCTGAGAAGGAATCTCATGATCCTTGATTTTGCAGACCCTCCCTCTGCCATGAGGGCGGCATCTACCATTATAGTTATTTCCCCCTCTGCCTCTGGGGGAAAATCTCCCTGTGATATCTGAAAAGGACCTAGAAACTTTTTGAACCACAATTTTTTACCACCACGCTGGTTCCTGGAGAATGGCCTTTATGGGGTAGAAATATGGATTCCGACAGCAGAAAAGGTCTTTCTGTCCTTCTCACTCTAAGAGAGTATCTCATTAACAGTGGGGCCAAACAATGACAATTCATCAAAAGGAGCATTGATGAAGGATGCCTTGAAATATTCCATAAAGTTATAGAGTCACATCCAGGCATGATGCCTTATAGCAATGCCTGAACTGGCCACCCTTAAGGCACCCTCTGCAACATGCGAGATTAGCCTCAAGGACGCATTAGAAATAGACTGTAGGGTGGCCAACCTGGAGGAAAAGTTTTTTTTGCCCCTCTGCGGACATGGACCCTGGGGCAGAGCTACAGAGTTCCTTAATTAAGTCCCTCTGCAGTCTGGTGAAGTGTGCCAGGTAATTCAGCGATCGCAATGTAAAAGTCGCTGAAGCGTACATTTGCTTCCCAAATCTGTCAAAAGCCCTAGACCTTTTTAGTGGCTGTTGCAACAAATTTGGCATCTACCACGGAACTTTTAGTCTAGTGCTGCCTATTGGATGGAGCATTAAGGATCTTATCAGCTCTCTTTGGAATGGGCTCCACAGTGCCCAGCTCCTTCCATTTCCCTGCGAGAGACAAGGTCAATAAGGTCATCCTTAGGAAGGGGGACACCCAAGATATAGATGGGCCAGACCCAAAGGCCTCCAAAAACTCCAACTTCTTTGATGAAAGGCTTTGGGTAGACC
This sequence comes from Protopterus annectens, assembly GCF_019279795.1. Taxonomy (NCBI): domain Eukaryota; kingdom Metazoa; phylum Chordata; order Ceratodontiformes; family Protopteridae; genus Protopterus; species Protopterus annectens. Next base: position 621,509,212 of record NC_056737.1, read on the forward strand.
AACCACCTCTTTGGCGCAGGATTTCAAGAATTTCTCCAAAGGAGACATCATCTGGTGGAGATCTTGGATACGCTTCCCCTTCATCAAAGTCCATGTCTTCTATCAGTACTTCCTGAGGGGAATCCAAATGCCTCCTCTTGCACATTCTTTTCTGAATGGGATGTTCTGGGTAGGTGCTGAAGGAGGATCTTAGGGTCTGGTTGTCCCAGAGGTGGAGGATGAGCAGGCTCAGATGCAGAAGTCAAAACAGGATTAGGATCCGAAGGAGGTAGAGTCAAAGCAATTCTCGGCTGGGAGAAAACCCTGTCCACCACTTTGAATGCAGAAGGACCTGGGGAGGACAAAAGCAATCTCACCTGAACAGAGGCTCTAGCAGTAGACAACTCCAAACCCTCACGGATTTCCTGCCTCAAAGGGGGAGTCAGAGCAGAGCTATCATGCACCAATGCTTCGAGGGAAAGTGACAGCTCTGAAAACTTTGGAGTTGAGGTCATTCCCTCAGATCTGATGACGATGCTTCTGCTCTAAGACTCATCGTGCTCTAAGAAGGTTGGAGCTGATCGGATGAGAAATCATTGGAGCTGAAGAAGGAAGGGCTATTGGGTCAGACTTGTTGACTCTGGATACCTCCAGAACTGATGGCTCCAAAACGGGAGGTCAGATTGTAGAAGGAGAAATCAAAGACACAAAGGTAGGATGGCTCACGGATCCGGTGGGCAACGGAGCAGGCAAAACTCCCATCTGTATCTGCATCCTGAGGAATCTTCTCATCATCATGTCCTCCTCTGCTTCAGAAAGGCAGGGAGGTCTTGAAGATTTACTTGGAGTTCCTTGCGAAAGGGAGACCTCATAGTAGGAGATACAATCTCCAGGGAGGGACTAGGGGTTCAGTGCCTAGCAGGTGATGATAATGTTTGTGTCAGATCCAAAGGCCTCGGATCTGATAGTTTCAGAGTCTTAACTGGTGGCTCAGAGGTAGCTCTTTTCTGCAGAGACTGGGCAGGTGAGCATTTTCTGTGCTCCCTGGGATCCTTATGCTTTCTTGTAGGGGTTTGGGCCCCTGATTCTTGAGACAGACCAGCAACAGAAGCAGGATGAGGAAGAAGACCCTTAAGAATTAACTTGTTTTGGTATTCTACTAGAGCATAGCCATTGAAACCTGAACAAATATCACAAGTCACATGAAATGACCAAGCCCTAGACTGAAGAAGCACTCCCTGTGGGTATTAGACTGAGGAAAGTTGTGCCTAAAGGAAGTGCATTTTTTTACACTCAACAGGCTTGTCCAGTTTATCAACCATAATCCAAAATCAACAACAAAAAAATAAGTTTCAAGGAGAGAGAGAATTTTTTTTTTTTAGTATAGAAGGGATACAACTACCAACAATGGTAAGAGAGAAATACCCAAAGGTACTACAAATCTAAATACCTAAATGGAGAAACCTGAAAAATAATAAAAAAAGCTTGTAGAAGGGTAAGGAAGGGTAATAGACTACACAAAAGAGCTAGAAAATAGTAATAAAGTTTGTTTTAAATCACTCACAACCCACAAGTGGCTACAAGAGAAAACAATCCTAGCTAAAAGCATGGCAAATGAGATCTGAGGTAATTTGGAGAACAAAGGCATTATGGATAAGGGACAAGCTCGACAGTCAGTTCCTTAGCTATAAAAAGTGGCCAAGTTGGATCCGAGGTTCGAATCCAAACCCACAGGTTGAGGAATGAATGAAAATGACATCAGATTTTGTCTTTGTTTTCATGTCATTAAATTAGAATTAAAAAATAATTTTTACTTCATCAGACAAGGCAACATCTGTTAATACATATGGGGAGAGGGTAGCCAACACAGCTAGGAAATCAAGCATTTCAGACAGATTTTGTTCTCAGTCTGCCACTAAGCCAGGTTTCTGCCTGAGGTCTAGCTGAGCTTTGCTCACAGGCATGGGTGAAGCTAACATTCAAGATATATATGTACTATGTGTTGAATACAACAGCAGTAAATATCACTTTTATTTTATCAACCTTTCTGATACTGCATATAGGGTGAAGTCTATACTCTGTACAGTGACAAAGGCTGTGTGCTGCCATATAAATCAGAGTTGAGATGCAGTGAAATCTTCAGAGGTAGAATGTCATTCCTGAGTATGATTTGAACTCAAACATTTTACAAGAATTCCATGAATTGTTTTATTGGGACCTGGCCTAAAGGATTTGACCACCTCTAATATACCGCTAGAAGTTTAGAGTTTTAGATGGCTTTTTTCCATCTGGGAGGGTATCTTACTTTTTCTCACAAGGATGGACAAAAAAAATGCTGATAATATATGTGAACTAAGTCCTCATTAGACCAAAAGTTAAAAAAAAATATTTCACAAACCAAGGCACCACTTATTCTACTGCATATAAATACGGTGAGGTCTATACACTGACAAAAGCAGTGTGCTGACATAAAAATCATAATTGAGATGTAGTAAAATCCTTGTGGGTAGAATGTCATTCCTGAGAATGTTCTGCACTCATATATTGTATTGCAATTACCTGTTTTTTTTTTAATTGTTGTAGTGTTACTGATATATGACTATCATCCAGGAAATCCAGAATTTCAGATGGCTGTCTTGCTGTCTCAGTCTGGCAAAATACCCGGTTTCTATCTTGGGGGTGGGGGGTGGGGGGCTATTAAACTTTTGCTTACAAGGCCAGTTGAAATTAATGTCCACAGCATACACACATTAAATCCTCATAAGAAAAAAAGTAACAACAAAAATTATTACACCAGCCATAGCAACACTGCTGTTACTGTATTACAGAGTTAGCTCTGTGGTCTGTACACTGAAAAAAGGCACTAGGCTGCCATGTAAATCAGAAATGAGATGCAGTTAAATCGTTACAGCAGAATGGCATCCTCATATACATTTTGTACCTAAGTATCTTTTTAGAATTCCCTGATTTTTTTGATTGTAAAATACCTTATGGGAACATACATGTGCCTTCTTTTATAAGCTACAAAATCCAACATTTAAGAGGGCTTTTGATCTCTCAGTCTGACATTACACCTGTTTTCCATGTGGGGACTATGTGACATCTGCTCCCAAGGTCACATTAAACTAATTCCAAAATATATGTGCATTAAGTCCTCATTAGATGAGAAAAATAAAATCAGTCAGCCAGTGCAACATTTATGTTAGTACACATAGTGTGAGGTTATGCTCTGTATACTGAAAAAAGAGCAGCAAGCTACCATAAAAATTAGAAATGAGATTCAGTGAACTTCTTTGGAGCAGGATGGCAATCATGAGTGTGTTCTTTACAAAAATTTCATAAGAATTCTCTGATTTTCTTATTTACTTTTACTGTAAAGTGCTGTAACAGAACTGACATATGGCTAAGAAATCCATTGTTTCAGATAGCGTTTTTGTCAATGTCTGACAAAATACCTGTTTTTTTGCCTAGGGATAATTGACCCCTGCTCTTAACTCCAAGTGAAAACAATAACTAGACTAGACTTATGGATAAGCCCTTCTTATACCACATGTAAAATTTCTATATATTTCACTAAAAAAATGTATCTTTTCAGTCATAACTTGTTGTGGATAGAATGCTATGCTTTCATGAAGCTGAAGTGGTCATGTAAATTCATCATTGTACTGAAATTCCTGAGTATAGAATAGCAATCTCAGGTTCATTTTATATCTAGTCACCTTGAAATTAACATTTTATGTCCTCATAATGAAATATCAAAGGTGGACTGAGATATAGCCTTTCCAAATATAGGCAGCAGATAATACCTTGGTTCATATGCCTTTATTGTTTAAATCTGATATTCTGCAAAATACTCTGTTTTCACTGAATTGTTGTATGAACTGCTCATTATGCAATATACAATAAACATCTAGGTTCTTTATTGAGTTGCCAACACACATCATGAAATAAAAGCCTATATATTTCACCACTCTATCAATCGATAAAGCAGTATGGACAAATCCAGTCTAGTACTGCAGTGAAACCTCTAATGGTAGAATAGCAGTCTTGCAAAATAACACGTTGTGATAAATGCCTAAATGTTTCATACTGAAATTTAATTTCCAAGGGTGCCTGAGATACGGTCTCTTTTGTGCAGTCAGTTGATCCACTGGTTCAAAAGAGTTTACTGCCAAAGTCAGACATTATACTCAATTTCCATTGTAGGTGTTGTTTTGAACTTTTTGTCAGTATAACAAATGAAATAATGGTCTATAACAATTATCGAGTTTTCGGTGTATCAGAAGTAAACAGATGTATATTTTACTAGACAAAAATGTATATATGTTATTGTTTGTCTTTCGGCTTTAATATATATTTTTTTTAATTTTCAAACTGCTATAAACTACAGCAACAAAAGTGGCATGGTCAAATTCAGTGCAAGTTTAAACTGAAACCCATAAATGTACAATATTATGTGGTTTTTTTTGTAGAGGAACACCACGTGGTAACTACCAGAATGTTTCATAATGAAATTAGAATGTTTGAATAAAGTGCGGCCTATATACAGGTAGTTGATCAACTGACTCACAGGTGTTCACTGCCACAGTATGGAAACAGAACACAGTTAGATACCATTGCGGGTACTGTTCTGAACATGTTAGTATACACACTACAATAATGGCCTAGAATACTAAATAACTGAGGGTTTATTTCTGAAGTACAAAATCCTGTATATTTTGCCAGAAGTCATCAGGAAGTATATATTTTCAACCAAATTGTAGATCTCGTGTATTTGCAGGTGGACAGAGAATGATACACTCCAAATTAAGGAAAAATTACAATTTATTAAGGGCTTTCATTCACAAAAGTAGGAACTTCATCAGAATGACGTAGTTAAAACTCACTGAATATTTAAATTAACTACAACTATTAATTAATTAAAACCAGCCAATAAAATCTGCTTACATAATTCAAGGCATTAAGAAACCTGTGGGTCCATAATTGTTTAAAGGAAACCATCCATCTAAAATAACCTAAAACAGACTATGCTAGACATCCAATCTTTTTAACTTTAAAATGGGGGCTATTTTGTTATATATCTCTGGGTCAAAAGAAAATATAACCCAGTTATTTTTGAGACATTCAAAAATAGCCTATCTAAACTGTAGGTAGTGACAAATGACATATTCCTTTTTATCTGGAAGTATATAGGTTTGGGTACTAATGACTACTCTCCCCATATTAACTACATCTGCTTGTAATGGGGAACTGTAAAGCAGTTTAAATAAAATGTGAGACTGGCTTTAATTTCTTCATTTTTGAGATTCTCTGCAGGTTGCCACCAGCTAGAAAGCAACTGATTAGTGATTTTGCCTTCTTTCCCCAGGTAGCATTATTAATCTTCCAGAATAATGTATCACCGGGACCAGATAATTTGTCAGAACAAAGCAATTGATCTCATTCTCTTCTAGTATGGAGAAGAAAGATGCATGCTTGCCCCAAGTAGGAGATATCAAAAACAAAAAGGAAAAAATAGCAACATAAAATATAATGCAATAGCTCTGCTTTGAAGCAGTTTGTTAGCTAAATGTGATGGGATAATAGAAGACAAAAAGAGATTGGGAAGCATAATACAAAGTGGAAAAACTGTTTTGGACATCATAGCTCTAGCTAGTCTAATATTTCAACCAAGGCTACTGCATGTATAAGCAGTAATGGATTTACACTGAAATGTCACATCTCTCTATCTTGAGGAGCAAAACATTATAACTATAAAATCCAAACTTATCAAATCATAAGATTAACAAATTGCTGCACCAAAAAAAACTATAAAATACTATAAAACAATTGTTTTTGCAGTGAGGCTATGCCTCTAACCCCTTGATGTGGAGACCTGCCTGCTCCCACACCACCAAACTCCCTCATGCCATATGCATATACAGTGGATATAAAAAGTGTACACATCCCTGTTAAAATGCCAGGTTTTTGTGATATAAAAAATGAGACCACAATAAATAATTTCAAAACTTTTCCCACATTTACTGTGACCTATAACCTGTACAATTTATTTGAAAAACAGACAAATCTGCTAGGGAAAAAATATAAAAAATAAAAACATACAATAGCGCTCCAAATCTGTCATATTGCGAGGGCATCTCTTGTGCACAGCCTTCTTCAGGTCACCCGACAGATTTTCTATTGGATTAAGGTCTGTGCTCTGGCTGGGCCATTCCAAAACTTTAATTTTCTTCTGGTGAAGCCATTCTTTTGTTGATTTGGATGTATGCTTGGGGTTATTGTCATGTTGAAAGGTGAAACTCCTCTTCATCTTCAACTTTCTAGCAGATGCCTGAAGATTCTGGGCCAAAAGTGACTGGTATTTGGAACTGTTCATAATTCCCTTCACCTTGACTAAAGCCCCAGTTCCAGCTAAAGAAAAGCAACCCCAAAGCATGATACTGCCACCACCATGCTTTACAGTGGGGATGGTGTTCTTTTGGTGATGTGAAGTGTTGTTTTTGCACCAAACGTACCTTTTGGAATTGTGGCAAAAAAAGTTCAACCTTGGTCTCATCAGACCATAACACATTTTCCCACATGCTTTTGTGAGACGATGTATTGTTTTGCAAATTTTAGCCAGGCCTGGATGTTTTTCTGTGTAAGAAAAGGCTTCTGTCTTGCAACCCTACCCCAGAGTCCAGACATATGGAAAATACGGGAGATTGTTGTCACATGTAGTACACAACCAGTACTTGCCAGAAATTCCTACAGCTCCTTCAGTGTTGTTGTAGTGTCTCTTGGCAGTTTCCCTGACCAGGTTTTGCCTTGTCTTTTCATCAATTTTGGAGGGACGTCCAGTTCTTTGCATTGTCACTGTTGTCCCATATTTTCTCCACTTTTTGATGACTATCTTCACTGTGTTCCTTGGTATATCCAATGCTGTGGAAATTGTTTTGTACCCTTCTCCTGACATCAATTTTGGAGGGACGTCCAGTTCTTTGAAGTGTCACTGTTGTCCCATATTTTCTCCACTTTTTGATGACTATCTTCACTGTGTTCCTTGGTATATCCAATGCTGTGGAAATTGTTTTGTACCCTTCTCCTGACATACCTTTCAACAATGAGATCCCTTTGATGCTTTGTAAGCTCTCTGTGAACCATGGCTTTTGCTGTAGCAGGCAACTGAGTAAATGTCAGGAAATTCCTACTAGGACAGCTGAACTTTATTTGGGGTTAATCAGAGTCTCTTTAATTGATGGCAGGAGTGTACTCAAGAAGACTGAATGCTGCAATTAAATCAAAAGGTGCTTCAACAAAGTATTAGTTTAAGGGTGTGCACACTTATGCAACCAGCTTATTGTACATTTTTTTTATTTTTTATATTCCTACCCTAACAGAGTAATCAGTCAATCGACTGTTTTTCAATTGAATTGTACAGGTTATAGCTCACATTAAAGGTGGGAAAAGTTTTGAAATTATTTATTCTTTTCTCATTTTTATATCACAAAAAAATGGCATTTTAACAGGGGTGTGTACACTTTTTATATCCACTGTAATTATACAAAACAGTGGGTAAAAAAAGTCACACAGACAAACCATTCAATAAAAACTGCAAGAAAAACCCAGCCAAGTTAGAGTTTTCACTGTAGCATACTTTAAACCTCCTGTAATGGAGACCCGTGGAATATATGCAAATTACCCCTTAAAGATATCAAGTGTTGCAGGTACATTGTTTCATATACATGCACACACCCCAACTGCAAGGTCACACAGACATGAGATAGAAAGAAAAGTTTTAAAAGGTAAGAAATTCCTCTTTTCTCTCTTCTTTGAGTTATATAACCTCCTCTAATACAACCTGCAACAAAGCAAGATCTAATCTATTAAGATGTCAGCAGCATGCAAAAGTGATTTGACACAAGTGATATTCTGAGATCTGACTAAGGAGTATACAACAAATAGCAATGCTCCCACACAGCTGTCAAATGAACTCCAGATACAGAGTTTTGTGGGCATCAGCTGTCTACTGCTGTACTTTCTCTCATTATTGCTGGGTTGGCGTCCTCATCATAGGTGGGACCCTCCATCCATCATAACTCTGACTAGACCATTCTCACTTAGGCTAGGAGCCTTCCTAACTGTCTGGAAACAGGAGATCTCCACACAGCAGATATGTAATATGTTTAAACCTCTTGATGAACTGTGCATCTTTTTTATAGAATGTATTGATTCCAGATGGACCTTCTTAAACTAAGATGCTTTATGTAGTAAACACAAAGAAATACTAATGGAAACATGCAACACTTACCAAGTGTTTTCCTGATAAGGTAGAGTTGGTCCACATCTGACTTTCCAGGCCATAGGGGTATACCAGAGAGAAGCTCTGCAAAGACACAGCCTATTGCCCACACATCTACAGGAGGACCATACTGAGTATCCCCTACTAGCAGCTCTGGAGCTCGGTACCATCTCGTGGCCACATAATCTGTATAATAGTCACTTGGTCCAGCTGAAACAAAAGCAAATATAGAGTCACAGTAGTACCTTATATTACATTACTACATTGGCTTTTTCTTCAAGAAATCTTATTCAACGGATAACCTCTACTGATCGTCAGGGAAAACTAGAATAGCTTACTATTCAGTCTGGATGAAAACAAACACATCAACTTTAAGAGTAAATTTTACTGACTTGCTGCATACTCACAACAACTGGAATAAATACCAATGTAAATATCTCAGCAACTTCTAACAGAATGTGGTAATTACTAAAAACTAATTTCTTCCCTGTTTGGAAGGGGATCATATCATGAGAATTATTTTCTCAAGTAAGCTCAGAACAGATATGTCTTACACATTTATGTCAAATACTGATTAAAGACCTCCTTGTAAAATCTTGCACATTCCACTGACCACTTCCACAGCTGACCCTTGAATAACAAAGCATGCAGTGGCTCCAACAACACTGCCAGATCAGTCATGACTGATTCATAGTAGTTTATTATAGAATTCATAGGCATTACAAGGCAATTTAATCTCATAAGCATTAAAACTGCCAATAACCACCTCAGGCTACACCCCCTTTCTCAAGGAGGCTAGGTCAATAAGTCTCTGGGTATATTTACGAACACTGATCACTTATCCAGGGTCTGTTTGAAGGATGACAATGTGTTGCACTATTTAAATGGTAGGGGTAGTTTATTCCATTATAAGAGAAGCGTGAGTAATGACTCTGTCCATCATGTTCTATTTATCTGTTGGTGAAAGTTTAGGTCCCTTGTAGTATTTGTGAAGCTATTTAGGCTTACAGAGATGTAGGAGATCGAATACAACAGGAGCTCTAATGGCATGGTAGGTGAGGCACAGATTGCTTCTCAAGAGTCTAAAATATTGATTAAAGGGCTAAGAACTTCTGGCTTCTGTTGGTTGCTTAGCATACCTCTTAGCTATCCAGATTGTCACAGAATGTCCAGATTTTTAACTCATATTTTTGATCTGTTCTATATAAAAACTGTTTTCTTTCAAATCTTTGATGACTGAAATCACTCAATAATGACAGATATTTGAATTTAAGATTTTAAATCCTTCAGGAAATGTATGCTGTTGCAAAATCTGCTATTCTAGTGTATAAGGGCAGCATTTAAAATCTATCCCTGATTTTGTTTTTTTGTCCCCACCTTTATTTTTGATTTTGTCCAGATTTCTTGCTCTAAGATGTTCAGAGGTATGGATCTTTAAGCCCATAATCTTCTTGGTTATATTTGAGAAGTCTAATATGGTTTATCCTGAATGGGATACTGACCTCAATAGTTGGCCTAATCAAAGGTGAATCCAAGGGAATGATGACGACTTTAGAGCTGGATGATGTACCCTTGGCTGTCAAGTTGTGCTAAGTAGAAGGACTCTGACTAGAGTTGCTATCTGATGATCAAAGGAGAAGGAATTATCAACCTAGTTTGCAAGATCCCTGACTACTGTCTATATTACATGTTAAGGGTAGGAATTCTTTACCAAATGTAGTGATACTACACTTTAATGTTTAATTTGAGCCCATCTTCAGTACAAAGGTTATTTACTACTGTAAATTATTTCTGATGGGCACATTAATTAGATAGGGTCTTGACAATAACATCCAGTTTGCAGCCATTTGCAAATGTAGTTAAGCAGAGATCCTGGTTCTCAG
>NC_056737.1:621526854-621579354 GCF_019279795.1 Protopterus annectens
TCATTGTTTTTCGGTTTCTGCCTTATATAAGTGGTACATTTTGGATTATTTTCTGCTTAAACTCTGAGCTTTTGCCAGCTAAGACCTACATGCAATCAACTGGACGTATAAGTGAATTTAAGTAAATCTTTATCTGCACTTTTTTCAAATAATACAGCATTTAAATTGATTTATTTGTGTTGCTTTGAATACTAACTAGCTGGAAGTTGTGGCTCTGTTTTTTTCAGTTAATGCTTGTTAGAATTCCTGAATAGCCAGTGATAAGTGGGGGTAGTTCACATCATTGTTATTCGGTTTCTGCCTTATATAAGTGGTACATTTTGGATTATTTTCTGCTTAAACTCTGAGCTTTGGCCAGCTAAGACCTACATGCAATCAACTGGACGTATAAGTAAATTTAAGTAAATCTTTATCTGCACTTTTTTCAAATAATGCAGCATTTGTTATTTATTTACTTATTTATTCCAGTTTGGTGACCGGGGAGGTCCACTGGGCTCGAGAGCCCATTTTCAGTGGAGGCTCGGGGAGAAAGGCTCCACAATACAAAGTTACATTACATAGAGAATTACAAGAAAAATATTTGCATTGCAGTCAACAGGTACTATTACAATCAACAGGTAGTATTACAGTCAAAACAGGTATCATTCAGTAAAGGCAGCAAAACTATTAAACATTTTTCAAGAGAAAGACAGGCATACAGCATAAAGGCTGGATGTTACTGTTTAGTTATATTTATAATCTAAGTATATGAGAGAAATTAGGAAGGTATGAAGGTTAGCTAGGGGAGAAGGAGAAGAGCTTGTGAGGTATGAGTTGATGAGTGCAGTTACATTTCCTGTGAAGAAACAGGTAAGAATGAAGTTGTGTTTTGAAGGTGTGTGGATTGTCACAGGTCCTCAGAGTAGAGGGCAGGGCATTCCATTTTTTGGCTAGGGAAAAGGAGAGTAGAAGCTGACCAGCTGGGTGCTTGGGTATTTGGACGATTATAAGGTTTTGGTGAGTAGATCTAAGGGGTCTAACGGGGGTATATGGTTGTAGGATATTAGATAATGCAGGGCAGCTAGTAGGTTGGAATAATAATGTCTGGGTTGTGACGATTTGGAGGAAGCCAAGTTGATTAGGGAGTTCAAGCCAATTTAAAGAGTGTAGGGAGGTGCAGTGATTGGAGGAGGATTTTGCCTTGGTAGCGAATCTGGAGATTTTGTTGTAGCACACTTCCAGTTTGAAGGTGAGTGTGGAAGATAGATTGGTAAGCAGAGGAGCGCCATACAAAAGAGAGGGGAGGAGATAGGTAGTGGCCAAAGTTTGTCTGGTGGAGGGAGTGAGGAAGTGGTTGTTTCTGTAGAATAGGCCGAGTTTTATGTGGGTTTTCTTGATGTTAAGTTGGATGTGAGTACTGAATTTTAAGTGTTCGTCGATGGTGACCCCCAGGAGTTTGGCAGAGGGAACGACTTCGATAATGGAATTGTTAAGGCTGGTAATGTGAAGTGAGTTTTTATCAATGGGAGTGGATTTTGAGGGAGTAAATAGAAGAATCTTAGTTTTGTTAGCGTTTCGTGAGAGGTGGTTTTGGTGCATCCAGTTTTCAGTTGTTGAGAAGACAGTTTGAGTTAGACACTGAAGATCAGATAGGTTAGAGGCACAGCAGATCAAAGTGGAATCTTCTGCGTATTGGACAATTTTGGTATTGGGTATGGCTTTGTAGAAATCGTTAATAAAGATGTTAAACAGCAAAGGGCCTAGTATAGAACCTTGATGTACTCCTGTAGGGGTGGGGAGGAAGATGGAGGAGGCCTGGCCTCATTTGACAGCTTGGGACATGTCAGAAAGATAGCTGGAGAACTAGGAAAGAGTTTTTTGGGAGATTTAGAGATTTAACAGATGATTTAATAGATGGGTGTGGGAGATGGTATCGAAAGCTTTAGATAAGTCTAGTAGAACAGCTGAAACTATGTTACCAGAGTCTCGAGCTAGATTGACAGAATGTAAGAAGGATAGAAGGGCTGTGTTGGTACTGTGTCCAGGGTGGAAGCCGTGTTGGGTAGAAGAGAGTAGCTGTTGTTCAGTAAGGAATGGCATGAGCTGCAGGTGTATGCATTTTTCAAGAAGTTTAGAGATTGGTGAGAGGATGGCTATAGGGCGGAAATTGGAAACATTACAGTTTTTACCACCCTTGTGGAGTGGTAGAATAAATGCAGAATGCCATAGTATGGGTACATAGGACTCAAGTAGTGATCTATTTACCAGGATGCTGATAGGGAGAGCAATACCATCGGAGGCAATTTTTAAGGAGGAGGAAGAAATTTTGTCGGGGGCATTGGTGCAAGGTTTAAGTTTGGAGAGAAGCTTTTTTATAAGGTAGGTGGATACAGGTTTAAGTTCAAAAGTAGGGGGTGTAGGAGAGGAGGAAGCTTCAGCAGAGGGGGGTGGAGGGTTATTGTTGGGGAAGGTCTTGATTAGATCAGCAATAGAAGAGGTGAAGAAGGTGTTGAATAGTTTGGCGATTTCTTGTTCAGATTTACTAGTATCAGGACATGGGTTGTTTTTTGTACCAGGCTTGAGGAGGGAATTAATAGAGCTCCAGAATTGTTGGGGGTTTTCTGCATGATTTATTTGGAGTTTAATGTAGTAGGATTTTTTATCTTTAATGACTTGTTTTTTAGCTTGGTTTTGCAGCTGTTTGTATTTAAGTAACAATACAGGCTGTTTATGTTGGAGATAGCTTTTCCAGGTTTTGTCTCTTTGTAGCATACTTTTTTTGGTTTCTTTGGTAAGCCATGGGGCGGTTTTAGCTTTAACTCTTTTTGTTCTTATTGGAGCTAGGGAGTTTAGGACAGTTAAGAATGTAGAGTTGAAATAGCCAACGGCATCGTCTAAAGGTAGGATTTTTAGTGTGTTCCAGTTAGTGAACTTAAGGGAGTCAGAAAAGGTAGAACGGTTAACGTTAGTGAGGTTGCGAGTATGTAAGAGTTGGTGGAAATGTGAGAAAGAGGGTGTAGCTCTATGGGTGAAGGCAGGGAGGTGGTCTCCTAATGTGTCAGGAGTGACACCAGATTTTGTTATTTTGTTAGGGTGAGATACCAGGATCCAGTCTAGGATGGAGCCGGGGGGGGGGGGGGTTTGTTGGGCCTAGTAATGGAGTTAGTGAGTTGAGTGAAATTGAAGAGATTGACTGAAATGGTAAGATTAGGGTCGATAATTTTTTGCCAGTCAATATTTATATCACCCATAATATAGGTTTCAAGTTTAATATTAGAGGACGTCCAGGAGAGGATGTCTTCCAGGGTATTGGTGTTGTTACCAGGAGGAATATAGAGGGAGATGATGCAGATATTTTATGGTCGTTTAATTTTAGAAGGCCAGTTACAAGTTCAGCATTATTAAAGGAAGGGATAGGGTTAGGGTAGGGAGTGATGATTGGAGTGGATTATAGCTACACCACCACCTCTTTTACTTAGGAGGTCGGATCGGAGAGATTAATAGCAAGGGGGAAGGAATTCGGAGTTGGTTATGTGTGGTTTTAGCCAGGTTTCAGAGATGGCTGCAATGTCAGGTATATTATGATTGAGCCAGGCATGAAAGAGGGTAAGCTTATTTGCTAAGCTTTGGACATTGATGGTGAGGAATTTAAGGTATTTACTGGTGGATTTGTTGTTGGAGCTAGGGTTGTTTGTTAGAGAATTGTTTGGTCCTGGGTTGGGATGAATGTCGTCTGCTAAGCAGAGGTACGAGAGAAGGGGAATAAGTTTGTGAGGATTGTGTTTGATTAGGAATGGATGGAAGGGGTGGGTTTGGATTTGTAGAATTCAGTAGGGATTTGGAAGAGTTTTAGTTCTAAGAGAAGGATGGGGTCAGAGGGAGATAAAGAGGCAGAGATATTGTGGAAGTGATTTGTGAGGTGGGGGTGTGGAGGAGGAGGTATAGGGTGTAGGTGGAAGTTGGTATAAGAGGAGGCATGATATAAAGGAAGTAGAATGAGGATTAGGATAGATGTAGGGGTAAGGATTATAGTAGGAAAAGTGAGCATGGTAGATGAAGTCAGATTAGAAATGAAAAGATATTTAGGTCAGAGAGAGTTAGATAGGTCCCTTGTGTGTATGCAACTATCCAAGTAATATAACCCTCTGTCTATAGAAAAATGGATGATGCAGAGAAGCCCAAACCAACTAACACACAGTTCCCAAATGACAATTATTAAATGAGGGAAAATCAACGTCCAAGGATTATTGATTTACCAAAGATGCGTGTTCCCAACAACAACACTTATATCCTATCATATAAAATCCAGGACGCATACATATAGCTTTGATAAAAAGCAAAAACAGAGTTGCAATGTCCTATATAGCAATTCAAAAAGCCGTAGTTGCTACTGTAAGTTAAGTTGTAATCAGTGTTATATCATGAATCACAACTTGCATATATGAGGGAGTTCACCACATTCCCCTAGAAAGCCTGCCTGTAAACAATGTAGGGGATAGTGTTCTTAGTCCCATAAGATGTAATGTGCACTGTCCATTCCCTGTTAAAAACTCAAAACAAAGCATTGGGTTCAAAAGCCTAATGTATGCCACATATATATCCCAACATAAATGGTATCTAGCTTAATTTAGTGTTTTATACAATTTTCAAATATATATATTCAACTTATTCTGTCTAATAATGTAAGTCAGAATGTAACTGCAAGTTAGAACCACAAACAGTAGATGCGAGTCATATATACACAAAACACAAAAGTGGCACAGTTTTAAAACACGCTAAATGACAGAATACTGCTATATATATAAGCAAAGGCCACTAGTGTCATATTATCTGAAGAAAGGTTAAACACCTAACATATTTCTCATGGTGATATTTCCAAAATCAGGTTTAGCATTTGGCGAATATTATTCCCAAATTACTTATTTAAATATTCACCCATTTTGTGTAATGATATAAATCGGAATGAAACTTCAGGTTATATCAACAACCAATAAGTGTGAACACACAGAAAACAAAGCGGCCCAGTTTTAAATCCCGCTAGATAGTGGAATACTGCTTTAAATGTCCAGGGTCCCTTAATGTCATTTTATCTAGGATGGAATTAGTTACATACACAAAAATAGAGATGAATAACTTCCAAAACACAAAAAGCATGTAGGCGGCAGTTTTCAATCCTGCTAGTTAACAAAATACCACTATATAAGTGCAGAGCCCCTATTGACATGTTATATATATAAAGGTTTAGTACATAACACTTTCCACATAGGAATATATCAATAACAAATACATCATTAAGGCAATTTTATTCCCAATCAATATAAGTCCCTTGTTTTCATGGAGTTTGAATATTCTTCATTCAACCTCTATCCGATCAGTATGCACTTTTGCTGACCAAAACTAATTGAAATAGAGAAACACAAAAAAGCCCCCAAGATAGTCGTCGTTATTGTATTGTATCCCCCGATCCAGTTTTCACCACATAGACAGTTCCCATGGGCCCCAACAAGTCCTCATGTGTTCGATAGACAAAACCAAGAATGTGCTGTCCTTCCAAAATGAAACAACAAACACTATTCTAAAGACAAAATTTATAAAATTTTGTTATCTGTTAACCAAGCACAAGTCTTGAACATGCCCAAACCATCACAGGGTTCCCAATACCATCAACCGTTATTAAATCTATGGTTTAGATGTTACTGTCGGGCAGTAAACCTGCCTTAATCACATACAGTTATTGTTCTTCCGTGGGCCCCAATAAATCTTAATAAATAGAGTAGAAACTCCTATAAATATAGACATTTGTTTCCACACTGCCCCATTTATGAACAGAATATTTTCCGCAAGCTGGTCACAATTAGCCCCTTATAATTACTTAACTCTGCAATGCCTTGAGCACCTTATTCTCAAAACTGAAACATGCCCGCCAAAAATAAAGCAAACACTTAAAATGTTATTGGCTCTTGATGCTTATTCCTTCAAAAAAATAACAAGCACCAAAATACCAATTAGAAGTAACCTTCGGCCCACACAATAAAAATAATGCAGAAAAAAATAAAACACAGTCACCTTCTTAGTTTAAGGAAACGGCCTATGTCAAACAATCCCACTTTACGATCCTCAGCAAAAGTTTACAGGCCTTCTTGATTGTAGCAGGTAGCCGATGTGAAACGATCCGCCTTGTCAACTGGAAATCCACTCGAAAATTACCCTTTGGTCCTGTTCTCTCCCTCTAAAGATGAAACCAGTCACCATCAGCTCATTGGCACCCCGACAATCACCTTCTCATCCTCTGTTGGTTGCATATGTGGTCCAAACACCACACTATTCAGTCAAGCCTTCTCCAGCATACCAACGGGCCCCAAACCCAATAAACACTGAAGCCGCTCTTTATCATCCACCAAAAAATGGTACAACAATTAATACAATATCCACCTTCCACTCACAAACGACCTGTCGGTCCTGTTTTCACCCTCCAAGTTACAATCGCTGTAGACAACACCACTCAATATATAGTTTCTCCACCTTTTGAAATGATATCTGCTAACATCAAATGCTGCTAAATTATCCTGAGCTAAATGTTTGTGTGCTGATGTTAGGGACACTTTGTTCTGTGTTACAGACATGACAAATCTGATTTAAAATGATTTATTTGTGTTGCATTGAATACTATCTAGCTGGACGTTGTGGTTCTGTTTTTTCAGTTAATGCTTGTTAGAATTCCTGAATAGCCAGTGATAAGTGGGGGTAGTTCACTTCATTATTTGGTTTCTGCCTTATATATGTGGTACATTTTGGATTATTTTCTGCTTAAGTTCTGAGCTTTGGCCAGTTAAGACCTACATGCAATCAACTGGACGTATAAGTGAATTTAAGTAAATCTTTATCTGCACTTTTTTCAAATAATACAGCATTTAAATTGATTTATTTGTGTTGCATTGAATACTATCTAGCTGGAAGTTGTGGCTCTGTTTTTTCACTTAATGCTTGTTAGAATTCCTGAATAGCCAGTGATAAGTGGGGGTAGTTCACTTCTTTGTTATTCGATTTCTGCCTTATATAAGTGGTACATTTTGGATTATTTTCTGCTTAAACTCTGAGCTTTGGCCAGCTAAGACCTACATGCAATCAACTGGAGGGTGGCCTAATGGTTAAGGTGCTTGCCTTACAAACACAAGGTGCAGGGTTTGAGTCTCACAAGGGATAATTGGCTAGGCTTACAATGGCTCGCAAGGGCAGTTAGCCTAGTACGAACCTATGGACGTATAAGTGAATTTAAGTAAATCTTTATCTGCACTTTTTTCAAATAATACAGCATTTAAATTGATTTGTGTTGCATTGAATACTATCTAGCTGGAAGTTGTGACTCTGTTTTTTCAGTTAATGCTTGTTAGAATTCCTGAATAGCCAGTGATAAGTGGGGGTAGTTCACTTCATTGTTATTCGATTTCTGCCTTATATAAGTGGTACATTTTGGATTATTTCCTGCTTAAACTCTGAGCTTTGGCCAGCTAAGACCTACATGCAATCAACTGGAGGGTGGCCTAATGGTTAAGGTGTTTGCCTTACAAACACAAGGTGCAGGGTTTGAGTCTCACAAGGGATAATTGGCTAGGCTTACAATGGCTCGCAAGGGCAGTTAGCCTAGTACTAACCTATGAACTTATGAACCTATGGACGTATAAGTGAATTTAAGTAAATCTTTATCTGCACTTTTTTCCAATAATACAGCATTTAAATTGATTTGTGTTGCATTGAATACTATCTAGCTGGAAGTTGTGACTCTGTTTTTTCAGTTAATACTTGTTAGAATTCCTGAATAGCCAGTGATAAGTGGTTCAGTTTCTGCCTTATATAAGTGGTACATTTTGGATTATTGTTTGCTTAAACTCTGAGTTTTGGCCATCTAAGACCTACATGAAATCAACTGGACGTATAAGTGAATTTAAGTAAATCTTTATCTGCACTTTTTTCAAATAATATAGCATTTAAATTGATTTGTGTTGTATTGAATACTATCTAGCTGGAAGTTGTGGCTCTGTTTTTTTCAATTAATTCTTGTTAGAATTCCTGAATAGCCAGTGATAAGTGGGGGTAGATTACTTCATTGTTATTTGGTTTCTGCCTTATATAAGTAGTACATTTTGGATTATTTTCTGCTTAAACTCTGAGCTTTGGCCAGCTAAGACCTACATGCAATCAACTAGACGTATACGTGCATTTAAGTAAATCTTTATCTGCACTTTTTTCAAATAATACAGCATTTAAATTGATTTATTTGTGTTGCACTGAATACTATCTAGCTGGAAGTTGTGGCTCTGTTTTTTCAGTTAGTTCCCCACCCACCGTCCCTGCTTTTGTTTTGTTGTTAATCTTGGTAGCTTTGAAACTGCCCGCCCCTCTTGTAAATTTGCATTTGGATACTCCTCCTGGGCCCATCTCATTTGCTCACTCAAAAAAAAAAATTGCACCTTTTTCATCTGCTTTTACTGTATTTGTGTTTCTTCCTACTTTATTTTGCTTTTGCGTCATCTTAAAAGTACTCAATTGTGTTTATTACTGCTTGGTGTAACTATCATTCTAAGCCTTTTTGTTTAAGCACTTGGGCTTCAGACCAGTTGTTTTACATTTAGAAGGTTTGTGGTCTGCACTGTTGTGGCAGGACAGGTAGCTTACATCCTTCTAAGTTAGAAACGGCTGATTGAAGGCTCAGTGTCTGTTATTCTAAAAGTGTATTAGTTCTGGTTTAAGCACTTGGGCTTCAGGCCAGTTATTTTACATTAAGAAGGTTTGTGGTCTGCACTCTTGTGGGAGGAGAGGCTGGACTCTGCCCTTCTGAACTGGGAATTTCTGGTTAAAGGCTTATAGTGCCTGCATATGTGAACTGTTTCTTACTGAAATTGGTGCACCTTGTTTGCTGTAGCATAGACTAGATCCAGGCCTGTGAATCTAGCTTTGTTTGCATAACTTGAGCACTAATCCAGGCCTCTTAAAAGTATTCAATTGTATTTATTACTGCTTGGTAGTAACCTGATTAATGTGTAGCCATCATTCTAAGCCTTTTGGTTTAAGCACTTGGGCTTCAAACCAGTTGTTTTACATTAAGAAGGTTTGTAGTCTGCACTGTTGTGGCAGGACAGGTAGCTTACATCCTTCTAAGTTGGGAACTGCTGATTGAAGGCTCAGTGTCTGTTATTCTAAACGTGTATTAGTTCTGGTTTAGACTAGATCCAGGCCTGCTGAATCTAGCTTTGTTTGTATAACTTGAGCACTAATCCAGGCCTTCTTTTTTGGAGAAGGTTCCCCTGCACCCCAGTGGCAGGAGTGTGCAGTTAGAACTTGTCTGATTGAAGACTACAGGAACAGGGCTCAGTTTTGAGATTTTTTTACTGGTTAATTTGGTAATTTGTTTAAAAGCCTTTTCTGATTGCTTGTAGTAATCTAAAGCTGTTTTAAGTGTATTTTTTACTGTTTGTAGTCATTTGAAACCATTTTAAGTGTATTTTTTACTGTTTTTGCCTTATCTTTTAAAAAAAATTTCCTTGTTTCCCACCTTTCTAAGCTAGTATAGTCCTGTTTTCAGGCTAGTGTTGAATTCAGGGCTGTGTTATAATTTTCTGAGTTGCCATACCTTACTTCGATAGATGGAGGTTTCTCTGTTCACCTGTGAGAGAGGGAGCTTTGAGCAGCCATCTGCCCCTGGAGGAGTGGTTCCAGCCCAGAAGTTAGTAGTTTATAGGCCATTTTGGGATAATTTCTCTCTCTCTCTCTTTCATTTCCCTGCTGTAAAAACAGCATTTGCACAGTTTTGTATATCCGGGCAGCGCCGGTTAGCTAGGGCTAAATTTATCCCAACTCCACCAAGTCTCCTCTTCAGTTTTTCCCTTGAAAGTAGTCTAACGCTCAACCTAAGCACTTAAAAAGCATCCTACAGTCCAGCACTTGCTCGACCTAATAGCAAGCACTAATATACCCCGACATTTGATTGCCCAGCAGGGCAAGGCTCATTATTCACCCCTCACCAACCAAGCGACTAAGCAGCTCACCCTACAATTCAGGCATGACCAAAGGGCAATTTCAGGTATACTCTCTAGTCCAGCTGGTGAACATGTGTATCCTGAGGCAATGTTACAACTGCCTCATGTACACAGACAACCCTCTCCACCTACCACAAAACATTAACATATGTGAGAGATGCAATTATATAGCTAAATTGGAGGCTAAGCTCTCTGCACCCAAGACTGGAACAGGCAGTCATGAGGAGAAGGTTAACATTTGCACCACACCTCCAGCCTCACACAGACATACTAAACCAGCACTGGGAAAAAATACACATAAATACACAAAATCATACTCAGAGACTCTAAATAAAAACCTGCAAAAGCATCACAGACCTCCAAAGCAGACAGTCAAAAAAACTGCACCTCCCGTCACAAACCAGACAACACATAAAACACAAAATCAGTGTGCCACACAATCACAGCCCTTAAGGTGAAATAACATACCTAACACACTAGTAATAGGCAACTCTATAGTCATGCACACTGACGTCCCACTCACTAGGCTGAACAAGGAGAAGGTTACTGTTAGCTGCCTGTCAGGAACCAAAATCCGTCACATAACACAAGCACTCAGGTCACTCCAGAACAAGTACAAATATGACTCTGTCATTGTTCATGTTGGTGTGAATGCCTGAGACTTACCTCCCTGGACTACATGAAAAGAGACATGGAAGAGCTCTCTGATCATGTAGCCCAGGCGGGTATGACCCTGACCCTGAGTAGCATCCTGCCCTCACCAAGAATGATATCGCAGTATATAAAATAAGAATGATCAATTTCAACAATTGGCTAAGCTTCTGGTGTCATTCAAAGGGGATCCAGTGTCTGTCAGCCTGGGACGACATGCTCGACGAGCCTCGTTGCTTTGCAAGAGACGGCTTGCACCTGTCTCCCCTAGGCTTTCGAATACTGGCCAAGGCTCTTGCTTCCCCCATAGTGCCTTTTTTAGGCAAGGCTCAAAAGTCAAACCCACCTCCGTAAACAGCACAAATAAAAAATGAGGGTTATGCTACTCAATGCCAGCAGTTTAAATTTCAAAATGCACGCGCTCGAAGCACTCCTCAGTATGGAGAACGTCGACATCTGTGCAGTAACTGAAACCTGGTTCAAGGCTCCACAGCGCACCCCAGCACTACT
This sequence comes from Protopterus annectens, assembly GCF_019279795.1. Taxonomy (NCBI): domain Eukaryota; kingdom Metazoa; phylum Chordata; order Ceratodontiformes; family Protopteridae; genus Protopterus; species Protopterus annectens. The sequence goes on from NC_056737.1 coordinate 621,538,029, forward strand.
GAGCTATGACTTATACCACACATTTCGGCCACAGAACATGGACCGAAACACAAAAGGAGGGGGTGTATCCATATTCATCAAGGATACCTAACACCTCCAGGTTACCTCCGAGATCATCCATGTGCAATTAACATCAGGCAAATCTGCAATGCAAATTGTGGCCTGCTACAGATCACCCTCCATGACCCAGGACCACCACGCCGCCTTTCTGGAGACATTGGAAAACATGAAGGTCCTACCGAACACCCTGATATTGGGCGATTTCAATTACCCTACCGTTAACTGGGAAAACTACTCAAGTACAAACTCCCACGTCCAGCGCTTCCTGGAATTTATCAACTCAAATGCCCTGGATCAGCTGGTAAACTCCCCTACCACAGGTGAAAACATATTGGACCTGGTAATCACCAAAATGGGCGACAGGTGTTCCACACCAGAGGTCAACCCGTCACTGGTTAGATCAGACCATAAAGTAATCACTCTGGATGTCCACACCACACCACCACCTCCAACCAAGGAAACCGCAGTGAAAAACATTTCTATAGCAAACTTCACCTTACTTAAGACAGAGGTGGTAAGTTTCACAGCCCCCACACTAAAGGATAACAGTGTCCAAGATGCAGGAACCTTTACAAATGCACTCTATGAGCACATACAAGGATGCATGGATCGTGCCATCCCTAGCAAAAACAAGACTCACTCCCCTAAGAGAGGGAAACCAGTCTGGTGGACCCCTGCCATAAACAGGCTATACAAGAGAAGGAGGAAATTAGTTCAGAAAAAAGCAAATCCCAAGAAGGAAAGACATCCCTGATCAGTATCAGTAAGAAACTAAGGTCCCTCATAAAATCCTCCAATGCTAACTTCGAAAGAAAAACAGCCATGGATTCGAAAGATAACCACAAAGCCTTCTTTAGATATGTCAAGAATTTAAGTGGCAACTCGCAGATATGCTCTGAGCTAGTGCAAAATAGCACAAAATATACTGAACCCAATGATATTGCCAACATCCTGGCAGATAGATTCAGTGCAAACTTCACCCCCCCCCTATCACCCCCAGAAGGGCCCACAACAATACTGGAAAAGTGTAGTGCCTCGGAAATCACACACGCACAGGTGAAAACAGCCCTTTCAAAAGCCAAAAGCACAGCGTCAATCGGGCCAGATGGTGTCCCAGGCTGTGCCTTGCATGAACTACAGAATGAACTAACCCCCCACCTAAACACACTGTTCAACCCCAGCCTCTCCACAGGCTAAGTGCCCATAGAATGGCACACAGCAACGGTTATTCCGCTCCACAAAGGAGGGGCCACAAATGACCCTGGTAACTATCGCCCCATAAGCCTGACTAGCCTGGTCTGCAAGGCTATGGAGCGCATCATCATGGAACTCATTAACAAAGACACTGGGAACCTCCAAACACTTGACCCGATCCAGTTTGGCTTTAAGGGCAGATCATGCCTACTAAACCTGGTTGACTTCTTCAAGACAGTGACCAAGGCCATAGATGAGGGGAAGGTAGTTCACACAGCGTACCTTGACCTCGCCAAGGCTTTTGACACCATTCCCCACTCGGGAATTATAGAAAAACTCACCAGCCTGAACATAAACCCCTACGTCACGAGATGGGTTGCCAACTGGCTTACAGACAGAACTCACACGGTAAGAATAGCAGGCTCCAGGTCTGACTCTGAACCAGTCACAAGTGGTGTCCCACAAGGCTCGGTCCTGTGACCCCCACTGTTCGGCATATACTTCTCAGAAGTACAGGCAAACACAGGAGGACTATTGCTAACCAAGTTTACAGATGACTGCAAACTGGGAGCAATAATTGACTCTCCAGCTGACACGGACATTCTCCAAAAGGGCCTAACTGAGACGGACACCTGGTGTCAAAGTCATGGTCTCAAGCTAAATGCCAAAAATGCATAGTCATCCCTTTTGGGAAAAACAAAACACCCATGAATTACCACATAGGTGGCAGCCCCCTTAATACAGAAGAGGTAATAAGAGATCTGGGGACCCAGGTAGATAGTAATCTCTCCTTTGACAATCATATTGCCAAAGTAGTTAGGAAATCCTTCTATGTAGCCCATCTAATTACTAAAGGGTTCGCATCTAGAAATAAAGAGGTTATAGTGCCCCTCTACTTGTCACTCATCAGACCCGTCATAGAGTACAATGCCCCATTTGGGATGTACCTCACAAGACACTTCCAACAGCTGGAAAGACCACAAAAGTACCTCACCAAGAGGATTACTGGCCTCAAACATATGTCCTATGCAGCCTGACTGGAAAAACTCCAGCTGTACTCAGTCGCATATCGCTTACTAAGAGGTGATCTCTGCCTGACAATGGAAGGATAAATGTAGGACACCCAAATATGCAACAATGTCTAGAAAAATTAAATTTAGGATTTCTGCTTGAAAGTGTTTGTATAGGTATTTTTATACCCCAAGCAGGCTCCACAAAGAATTTTTCCTCAGGTAGATTGCAGGTGTTGGAGGTGTGATGGGGAAAGGGAGGTAGTTGGGAACTTGTTTTTTGGGAGTGTGGTGAGTTGTTGAACTTTAAAGGTTCCCTGCAGAATGCTCTCTCAGGGATGCTGGGTGAGTGAGTTGGTGTGGCTGGGAAGTTAGTTTTTGAGCTGTGATATAGAATCAGAATTACCTAGATATAGTAAGGCCTTTCTGAGTTTAATTCTGGTAGCTGCCAAAAAAGCAATTACTAGAAAATGGAAGTCAAAGTCTAACCAAATTGCACTAGTAGTAGTAAATATAGTAACAGAGAAAAATGAACTTGAAGTGGGATCTTTAGAAAAGAGTAGAAAGGGTAGGAGCAAATTAATTGAAAAAATGGGAATTGGAACAATACATGCAGAATAATGTTTAGGAAGAGGTTTGACGTTTAAGAGAAGGCAGGAATTGAATGAGCTATGTAATGTTCAGTTGACAATGACTTTGCAGAAGATTATATGTGATGTATGTTTACAACTGAAAATATATCAATATGGTTTGTTTTCATTTATATATGACTACCAACAACCTTTAAGAACTATTCCAAGGCTAACCTCTCTTTACTAAAAACACCTTGGCTAAATTCCCAGCACCCATAAACCCAGTAACCAAAACAGCATATGCTGAGCTATTTACAAAAACTCTGTATAGACATATTGATAGCTGTATAGAGCGAGCTGTGCTCACTTGTATTAAGAATAAGAAATTAAAAAAAAGAAGAATTTCAAGATGGTTGCACATTGAGTAACAGCTTAATTTCCCAGTGTGAAAACAGAAACAGAGAGAGCACCAGTGAACTTATTTGGGGATAAATTTCAGTAACTGGCTGATAAGGGACTGACTGGAAGCCAGCAAAAAAGAAATTCAGAGAACCTGAAAGAAAATCAACCACAAAAGGAGAGGAAAAAACATTGACTGGGAAGAATTCTGCAGCTGTTCAGCAAAAAGCAGTACAAGCTCCAGCTTTTCTGCAAGACATGAGATCTAGCAACCTAGAGGAAAAAATAAGTCAAATGTACTCGGAGCTGATTAAAATAAACAAAACACTGATGAAGTATATCAACTCTTGTATCTAAAGGCTGGATAAATGGAAGGAGCTTTTAACAGATATTTAGATGAAGTGATAAAACTGCAAAAATCAGAGGTCAAAATGAAGAAATGGTTGGTTGAATATGAGACTGCTCAAGAAGAGATGTTTAAAAAAAATAGAATTAGAGGACAGAGCAGAAATAATATTTTGGAAGAGGTATGAGGTTTAAGGGAAGCAGGAATTGAATGAGCTATGTATTGTTCAATCGACAATGACTTTATAGAGGATTATATGTGATGTATGTTTGCAAAAAGGGAAAACCTGAGATTTTCTGCTGTACCAGAGAAGCTGGAAGGAACAGACTGTATTAATTTTATAAAAGAACAAACAAACAACTGGACTAGTATTCCACAGCAGGAGTTGTTAATTGAAAGGGCACATTGTGTGTATGCTCCAAACCTGGCCATGATAAAGCAATCTAGACCTTTAATAGTAAATATGAAATCCTACCAGCAGTAGGAGTTGATTCTGACAAAACTGTGGCAGAAGGACAAAGAACTAAAAGTGGGAGACAGTAGAGTGCTTGTGGAAAATCATTACGCACTGTACACCAGGCAGATGAGGAGTAAATTTATTCCACTAATTAGGGACTGTCGAGATTCAAACTGCTGTATCCAGCTATCTTCAGAATATTTTTTTATGTAGGGACAAAATCAATTTTGATGCAGAACATGCTAAGGAGGAAATATAAAAGTTTGTCTAATAAAAAGTGAGCTGCTTCTTGTTCTTCTGGTAATAAAGACCACACAGATACTGTGCCAGTGAAACCTATTCGGTGTTTCAACAGAAAATGCTTGAGACAGAAAACGGTACAAAAGTTGACTAGAAGAACCTGGAGTACATTGGAAAGGAAGCCGAAACTGGATCTGGGAGATGGAGATAAATAGGAATAAAACCAGCAACTTGGAAATTGACAAGTAAATGTGGGGTTGTAAAAACTATTTTCGTGAATCATGACAGAACAAGAAAACCTGGAAATATTGGACTTTTTTGACTTTGTTAAACTTGTTGGAAACTGTAAAACATATGCCCTAATTCATGTCATTAATATTTGCATAAACACTTAGGAGAGGGGAAGAGGAAGGAAAGAGTTAACTGTAAGTGAAACAAACTTTTGTTCTTAACAGTAATATTTGTATAGTACAGGATGTCTGCATGGTATAAAGCAAAGTTTTCTACGTTATTTTCAAGTGTAATGGGGATACTAAAGGAAACAGGTGCCCCTGTTCTTTGCTTTTCTATTTCTCTTTGTTCAGTTTTAAGAGATGTAGGCACTGCAATGTGAAAAAAAGTATGTTCAAAAGATTATTATATAAAAACAATGATGCACTTTTTCTTATTCTTTCACAGGGGAATGACTCAACTAAGGCTTTTAGCTTTATCTAGTAATGAGTTTTAAGAGAAAGCAAATAAATAAAGAATGCTGAATGTATAGCAAATAACTAACTAACTAAATTAACTAAATAAATACTTGTAGAAGCAACTCTATAGCTGGTTCACGTGTCTCCATTGAGACACTATGATAGTGAGCAATAAAAACAGAATACTTCTCTCTTTTAATGGCTTTCTTTCAATGGCTGGGAGATAATGTTTTTTGAAAGCATTCGAGCATTTTCTCATTCTGGGAGAGCAATTAAGGTAAGACAAAACCAGACAGTACTTAGTAGAGGCACAGGCTGCACCATGCATCTTAGCATGGATAACCTTCCTTTTTATGTTAACCCAAATAAGTGAGTGTGGATGTCAGTCTGGGACAATTGTTTCTATTAGGAAGGTAAACCTTCAGTATTTGAAGATGTACATAGTTTTGTGTGTTAATATTAAGTTAATTGTTTTTTGCATTGTATTGCAAGTGTATTTGCTTTTTTGTTTGAGGGCTTTCAATAAAACAAAGTTTTGTAAGATGAGACATAGGCTCAAATGGATATGACAAGAAACAGCTGTATAAAAGGTCAACCTGCCAAACATCCGTATGTGCATGTAACACAAAAGCTGGAGCTAGATACTTAAAAAAGCTGTTACAAAAAGGATGGGGTTTATACATTTTTAAAATAATGGCCCTTTCAATATTTTAAATGTTAATGGACTCGCAGATATACGTAGTGAACTATTAAAAATGTAGCGTGCAAACAGCTATGCTACAGGAGACACATTTGGAAAGAACTGAACTGAACATGTTAATTTGATAAAGGTTTTCAGGACAGTTATTCAGTGGAATACCTAGGGTAAAGGAAAAGAGGAGTACTTATATTAATTGCAAGAGGAGCTCCAATAGTGATAGAAGAGGATAAAAAAGATAACAATGGTAGATATGTAGAACTAAGGGGCTATGGGCAAGGGAGGAGGAATACACTCCCATGTATTTATATTCTACCTAAAACTGCTATAATAAAGCTTAAGAAAATTCTGGGAGAAAATAAGTTTTCAGCAGGGAATACTAATACTACTTATAGATGGGGTCTGGAATTTGATTTGCAGCAGGAAAAATGTGTTTGGGGAGCAGTGTATATGTAACATATGCCAGCATAGCTAGCTGGAGTTTTGTATAGAAGTATACGTCATTTGTATATCAAACTGATTTGTACAGATGCATTTTGTTGAAAATGTATTTGTAAAGCTGCTTGTGTTAAATGTACCAACAGTGAGCCCTGCTGGACAGAAAAGAAATACACCTGTATGTCAGACTGTATTGTAACTGCTGAAATGAATATATTGTAACAGAAGATACCGGAAGAGAAGAGGTTAATCTCAGTCCAGCTAACTTTGAAAAATTGAAATTAAATTAGCTCTTTAGGCCATAAAGACTGTATCTTACAGTTTTGATTGCAGCCAGAGATGAACTGTCTGTAAAAACCAGGACTAGGAATCCTACTGTATTGTCTTTAGGGGTGAACTAATTGCTACCCTGGAATGTTGAAAGATATGAAATGGTTTAAAGCTCTATCTGCGTGTGTGGTAACACATATGTGCTAAATATGTGTGGGGTAGTTTTGGAACCAGAGTCAGATAACCAAATGTATGTGATGTCATTCCATAATCCAGCACTGAAATGTTGTTTTAATACTAGATGTGACAGAGGACTCAGGCCAGTCTGTTTTTGAAAACTGACAAAGAAGTATCACTCACCCACTTCATCTTGCCTTGCTTTAGTAAGTAACCAGGGAATATTAATTCTTTAGATCAGTCAGGAAAATACAGTGAGATTTGTTAAGAACTGTTTTTCTGTGTGAATCTATCCATCTGTCTTATTTTTAATATTTCCTGTGACTAAAACTATGGTGTTTATTGTAAATAGATATTCAGTATTTCCATTTTTTTATTATTTATTATTAAATATATGTAAACCTTTCATTGTGGCTGGTATTTTAGAGAGTATTTTAAACTTTGAGAGTACTTATATTTATTTGGTGACACTGTGGCTGCTCCTGAAAGCCTTGCTGCATTGGTCGAAACATTATAATTTGTATAAGTATTAATTTTACTCAGTATAATTAGGAATCCTTGTAAAAACCTTAGAGTAGCTGGCTTTGGATTGTTCTGGTGGCAGTACCTACCTTATAGTCTGGGTAGAGGGGGCATAGCTGGTTAATCTGTGCCGGCCTTTCCCAGGTATGTGTGTGTGTGTGTGTGTGTGTCTGTGTGTGTGTGTGTGTGTGTGTGTGTGTGTGTGTGTGTGTGTGTGTGTGTGTGTGTGTGTGTGTGTGTGTGTCAGCTACTTGGAGCAGGGACAGAGAACACTTGTTTCACAGATAGAGTGGGGGAGGACTTGGCTTGGAACACTCTGCTGAGGACTCAACCCTACAGCTGTGTCAGTGGGGAGTCTTATTTGGTGGCTGGAAGGAGAGAGACAGAAACCCAGCCCCAGGTCTGAGTGTGTTCCCTGTGTGTTCTTAAGGGAAATTGTGCTTGGTGCAGAGAGCTGCATCTGTTAATGCTGTGTGTATCTATTTTTGTTCCAAGTGAATGTCCCTCACCTGTGTCCCGGGTGAGGATTGAGACTCCTTGATCTCTGCCTCAGAGCAGGGGAGTCACAGGGGCCCAGTAGGGAAAATGCAACAAAGAAGTTAGAATTTTGAAAAAAATTATGAAAATATTTGGCATGTAAGATGTGACTTCGTAGTTAGAGTTCAGAGTTAATTTACATGCTATTTCCCAAGATACAAAAACTGGGCTAGGCTAGACATAACTTGCATTTTACAGGAACATGTGCATTTCATTGAAAGCTTTGATATGCTTCCAATAACTATTTCAGATCTCATGGCAATAATAACTGAAATAAAAGCCCAGGGTAATGAAATAAAAATGAGACACTGGTGCTTTCCCACCTATCTGTTGAAAAGATTGGAATTTAAGGAAGGGGTAATGGAAATTATTTGGGAGGTATTAGAGAAGACAGAATTTTTTTCTGAAAATATAGCTAGGGAGTGGGATAAAATTAAAGTGGAGTTTAAAAATAGGGTAGAAACAAAAGGAGGAGATATGGTTAAGAAGCAGCAAGAATTATTTAGAGGGACTGACTAATGTTGAAGTATTGCAGAATGAGGAAATCTCACAGAACATGAAGAGAAGCAATTGCAGAATGCTAAGCAGAAAATAAAGGATTACCTTGATAATATGCATGAAATTAGAATCACTGCTGTTAAGCAACTCTTTTGATCAATCAATCAACGTGGTTTTGTGGAGGGGAGGCAAACATTTGACATTAACAGAACACTGATGATCCAAAATGAAGTTGAATGTAATAAAATACCATTGTTGGTGGGTCTTGATGCAGAGAAAACATCTGACAGAGTAAACTGGGAGTTTATAATCAGGGCAATGGAAGCATTTGCACTCCCTGATAAAATTATAAGGTCGATTAGGAGGATATATGAAAGATATGAGGTAAAAATTAAAGTGGGTGGGTTTCTCTGTGATAATTTCTGTTTGAGCAGAGGAACCAGACAGGGGTATCTTCTTTCCCTTTTGTTATTTGCACTATATTTAGAACAACTGTCAAAGAAAATAAGAGATTCGGAAAGTCAAGGATACAATTGCTATGGTAGTCAAGAAAAGCTGGCTCTATTTGCAGATGATATTATTTTATACCTGATAAAACCAGAAAAGGACATTTCAGTGCTGTGTAACATTTTGAGGCAGTTTCATATCTTTTCGGGATACAAAATTAATGAAGCTAAAACAAAGGCAATAGCTGTAAATTAAGTATCCACACATGAATTGGTTCAGCAATATCCATTTTTATGGGGGCATAATAAAATGAAGTACTTAGGGGTATGGACTAAAATGATTCTGGTGTGGCAGCTGAGGATATGTGGGAAGACACTAAACAAAAGATAATACAAAAACTGAGAAACTGGAAGCTGTTATATGGATATGGATAGTAAGAAACAAGCAGTTAAAATGTTTTATTTCCTTTAGTTTTATACACAGGTCAGGCATATTTTTATCAACCAGAGGAGAAGTTGTGGATAGCAATTAATAAAGAGCTGAAAGATTTTATCTGGGAGGGGAAGATGGCAACAGTCAAGTGGGATAAGCTGATTTTTCCAAATGAACACAGAGGTTTGGGATTACGCAATTTGAACAGGTATTTCACAGCTATACAGTTAAAGTGGAAAGGGATGATGATGAAACACAGGGGAAAGCTCAAGAAACAAGAGGAGACTGGGATTTTGGATGCAGATCATTAAGGAGAACAATAATAACCATGCAGACTATTATATTCATAAAGTAGCAAAAAGTATTCTAAATACTAAGCCGAGACAGGAATGGAGAAAGGAGATTCTGCCATTAAGCATGACTGCAATTAGGGATACAGACAATAAGCAAGAGGGGACGGGAATTTACTGGAGAAAACTGATAAAAGAACCAAAGTATTGGGAGAAAATAATTAGAAAGGGAAAGGTAATAGAATGGGAAGTGGCTAAGAATTTATTTAGACTACAGGATACAGATTGCCTTCTCTATCAAGGACTGATATCAGAATACAGGCAAAAAGAAAGATATAGGGGGATCTTAAGTGAAAAAAATTACAAATTCAAAAGACAAGTGGTGGAATCGTATTGTCAATCAATTATGCAACAAAAGAAAACAAATCTTGGGCAAACATAGGAGAAACAAGTTACACATACTAAAAGCAGCCTGACCAATCTAAACAGGGGGAATATACAACAATGTGAAAATCTTATTGTAAATTACATCAACCACACTGAACCAGAGGCCATTGCCAACCTTTTGGGTGATAGGGGGAAAAATGTGAGCTGCACCTATTACCCCCCGACAGTCCAAAGGAAATACCACATATCACAATCCCCCCAACCATTACTAGGGAATAGGTCATCAATGCACTTTCAAGGCCAAAAACACTACATAAATGGGCCTCGATAACATCCCAGGATGCCCAGCAGATTTGCTAGGTCTGTAGACAGGATTTTTTTGGTCACTGGATCACAATGACAGGGAACATAGTTGTGTAGAATGTTTCTCAGTGATGGGACAGGCAATAAAGGTCAATTTATAAGTGACAGCAATTAGCTTATATCCAGAACAAAACAATTAACAAAAAGATGCGAGTAAAACAGGTTGTCTGTCATTTCCTGAGACTAAATAACTGGTATATGCAGTATAATGTACTGGTTAAGCTATAGGGGAGAGTGGCCAACTTAGTAAGAGGTCCTTAGAGTGCCTGGACTACTACACAGGGACGTTCAGTCACAGAGCAGGCATATATGTAACTGATTAAAGTTAATATGCAGTAAGGTTCTTCATGATAAAGATGCTTACATTAAGCAATGAAAAAAACTCTCAATAAACTTATAAGTATAGGACCTTGTGGCAGAGCTCCTGCAATATCAAGTTCAGATGTAGTGACTCTGAAATGAAAGAAAGAAAAAATAACTACTACGCTGTTAAATTACACTGAGGCAATAAAGTTAGTACTTACTGTACAAAAGAGAGACAGAGGAAGGACCACAGTATGTCAGAGCAAAAGAATACAGGGGAAATAAGCTCAGAGTACTTTTAGCAGGAAGTATGCTGATAGAGAACCACAGTAATGTAGAGTAAATATAGAGCTGTATTGAGCAAAGTATCAGAACATGGCACTGCTCTGATAAGCACAATATAACACCATCACTTACAAAACATTCATGGGATTCACCAGTACATTAAAACAGTGTAAAATCTAGCTCTACATTTACATCTCTCTATCTACACACACACACACACACACACACACACACACACACACACACACACACACACACACACACACACACACACACACACCAGAATACCAGCAACTCACATTACATACATATGAGTTAAAGGAAAACACGCTCAGCACACAAAATGCTTATCCAATCTGAATGAAAGTGTTACAAATATATTTATTGACATTTGTTACCAGGTAATGTCCAACTGGGCTGAAAGCACTTTTTCAGCAGAGTCTCTGGGAGAAAAGCTCCAAAAAGTAAAACATAATAGGTAAAGTATTATAATGACTTACAACTTATAAATACATAAAAAAGTTACACAAAGTAAATAAGCAGGAAGTTAAACAAAGTAAATACAGCAACAAGAAAAATACAAGGTTACAAAAAACTAGTTAAATAAGAAACTAACATATAGCTGTGCACTAAAATACACAAGTATGGTAGAAAGGTAGAAAAAATATACACTACTAAAGTCTTTTCATTATTTTTCACAGTCTTATAACAAATGGAAATGCAATAACATATGACACATACCTTCTCTATGAAGGAAGATAGTGACAGACTGCAAGAGGAGACAACACTGAGGGGATATTTAACAATACATTCTACAACAGAGACACTCCCACCTTCAGATCAATTTATAAGTGACAGCAGTTAGTTTATAACCAGAACAAAACAATTAAGCAATTAAAGAGATGCAAGTAAAACAAGTTGTCCTTTCCTGAGACTAAATACCTGGTATATGCAGTACAGTCTACTGGTCAAGCAAAAGGAGACAGTAGCCAACTTAGTAAGAAGTCCTTAGAGTGCCTGGACTATTACACAGGGACATTCAATCACAGAGCAGGTAAGTATTTAATTGATTAAAGTTAATACACAGCAAGGATGTTCATGATAAGTGCGCTTACATTAAACAATGACAAAATTCTCAATAAACTTGTAGGTGTAGGACCTTGTGGCAGAGCTCTTGCAATATCGAGGTCAAATCTAGTGACTGAAGGCTGTTAAACAATGGCAAAATGCTCCATAAGCTTTTAGGTGTAGGGCCTTGTGGCAGACCTCTGGCAATATCAAGGTCAGATGTAGTGACTGCAGGCTCTGCTCTATGAAGGAAGACAGTGGAAACCTGACCTCTCTGGTCCACTTCAATTATATTTCAACTGGCGCCTTCAGTTAGGTTTTCTTCCTAAGAAATGGAAGATGGCTACAGTCATTCTTTTGCACAAATGAGGTCCAACCACATATCTAGGTAACTACAGGCATATAAGTCTTACCAGCCTCACATATAAGGTCATAGAAAGAATCATTATGGACATGATAAATGAGGACAGGTAACTTGCAAACGCTGGACCCATCACAGTTTGCCTTTGTTAAAGGAAGATCATGTCTATGAAATCTGATGGACATTTTTGAGAGGGATACCAAAGTACTGGAAGAAGGTAAGACTGTGTATACAGCTTTCCTTCACCTGGCCAAGGCTTTTGATATAATACCCCACTCAGGCATTATAGGCAAGCTCACTAATTTATGTATAAACCCTTTTATCACTCAGTGGATAGCCAAATGTCTCACTAACAGGACCCAGGAGGTCAAAATAGGTGAGGCCATGTCAACCAAGAGGCCAGTTATTAGTGGAATTTCTGGACCTACTCCTTTTTGGCATATATTTCTCTGAAATGGAAGCAAATTCTGAAGGTTTATGGCTGACTAAGTTTACAGATGATTGCAAGCTGGTAGTTATCAATTACTCCCCTGCAGGCACTTTCATTCTTCAAGAAGGTCTATCTCTAACAGATGGTGCCAAAGCCATGGTCTTAAATTCATTCCAAAGAAATGCATAATTGTACCCTTCAGGAAGTCAACCATCCCGACTAATTAACATGCTGATAATACATCCTTAAGTGTCAACCCAGTGGTCAGGGATCTGGGTACTCACAGTAGCTTTACCTTCAACCACCACATGACCACAGTGGTGAGGAAATCTTTTTTTTGTTGCACAACTTATAAGTAAGGACATGGCATCTAGGTCCAAAGATGTTATTCACCTGTACCATGCCCTTATCAGACCAATCATAGAAAACAATGCTCACTTTGGTATGTACCTGATCAGGCATATGCAGCAACTAGAGTGACCTCAGAGGTTCCTTTCTAAAAGAATACAAGGTGTAACAAGACTGCCGTAATAAGAAGACCTTAAAGTCCTTTGTCTCTACACATTGCTGAGGGGTGATCTATGCCTGGCTTACATGGCATCTGCAAACTCCATATTATGAATCTCCTACATATTTAAAAGTCACAGAGTACCAAAGATACAAGGTATAGAGACCTGAATTTGTCTGGGACTAAATATGCTGGAGACAGAGATGTGGCCCAGAGACTGCCCCTCCTATGGAACAGACTTTCCATCCATGTGAAGATGAGTTTGTCTATTACTCAGTTTAATTGCAACCTAGACCACTGGATGGGGATTATGAAATGCCTGGCTCTCAATCTGTTTGGATACAGGACATCATTATTCTTTCAGGAAAACTTGGCTAGGCTTAGAAAGCCCCTACCCCCCCTGGGTCATTAGCCTAATAACAATCTATGAATCTATTACACACCCCAAAAATGTTTCCAATTACCTCTTTCTTCCCAAGTATTCCTCCAACATTTGCAATCTACATGAGGAAAACATTCTTTGGAGTCTGCTTGGGGTATAAAAATACCTATGCAAACACCTCCAAGCAAAAATCCTAAATCTTCTAGACTTTGTTTTATATTTGGGAGCCACAGGTATATCTTCCAATTGTTTCTTTGTTATCCAGTCTCTTCCAAATCTTCCTCTGACTGATTCCTATAGTTATCATGCAATATTTTATATGCCCTTCTAATTATCCCTTTCTTAACAGCAGCTTTTTGAGTCTGACTGAGATTCTATCCCAGTCTCATGTCACAGTTAATGAGCTGCATAACATATTATTTAAAATCAGTCAAAAGTAAAAAAAAAAATGCAGAGAAATTCAAAAGCATGGCTTAGAAAACAAATAAAATTAATTATGCGAGTAGGTAAGCATTTTCACGTCTCAAAGGATGCTTCATATTAATTTTGTTACCAACCCCCTGGTGCTCCGTAGTTCACCAATGACCCTGTCCGCAGCCTTTTGTTACTTCACTATAACTACTAGTTATGTTTCACAATATTACAGTGACCCTTAACTCGTACGAAATGGAGTACGGTACTGTGAGGTAGTACTCCGTATAGCAGCAGATGTATGGTTTTCTTTCTGTCTTTTACATATTTCATCATATTTATATTTATCCCTTTAGAATAGGTTCAATCTTCCTTTGCCCCTTGTTTTTCTTCTCTGCTGCTTGCTATTAACTATGATACCAGCAGGTGGAAGCATCACCAAAATATAAAGGCCTGTAGAATTAGTCCTGCCAGCATAAAAAGAAATCCAAACTCAAGTAAGGGCAGATTGTACAATCTGCATGCTGAAATCTGTACAGTTAGTAATGTGATCATAGTAATTTCTTGCTGACTGAAAAACAGCTTTTTTGGGGGCAGGCCAAAGAGAAGCAACCTCTTGTCAATAGACTTTTGTGGCAGTAACAAATTACTAAGAGTGAGAAGCCTACAATGTTTCCAAATTCCAATTCCACTTATTAATTTAATTAAAAAACTATGCACTTATAAGTTAAAAAAATAACAAACATGAACAGTCTATGCAACAGTTAATAATTAAAACAATAACTTAACGTTTAAGGGCTATAGTAATACCCGTATTATCAGTATTACTAAGATATAACAGCTTAAAATATGGGACATTAGGGATACCCTGAAACTGACACTGTTGGGAATTCCAAAAAAAATATTGTAGTATCAGACTGGATGAGTGAAGGAATGAGTACTGCAGTTCTCAAGCTGCACTCCTGAAACTAGTAACATACTCTTACTGGTAAGGCAAAGAGAATGGCCTGGATGAGCCATCAGCTGTTTATGATGCAAGGGAACCAGCTTATGTAGTGCCAGGTACATTATGACTAGAACCATAAACACTGTGCAAGAACATATAGCTAGCTGATGTAAACTCAGGAGGACTAACATAGTTTCATAAGTTAGTACTATGCTAACTGCCCTTGTGGGTTACATTAAGGTAAGCCAATTATCCCACTGGGTGCTTAAAATTAACCTGTCCCATTGTAGTTTAGATTCACCTTACCCTTTCCAAGATCTATATTTGTATATTACTCCACTGATAACTACTAAATCAGAACAGATATTTGAGGGGCCCCATGCATTAGGATAAAGCATTCAGGAGCTGCCTCTGTTGATTAGTAGTAAGGGGGGAGTCCTAAGGTAAATTTCCTGTTTCCAAGCCATTGATCCAAGTTATGCTTGAATGTGGTCAGTGATGAGCTTTGTTTTATGTAGATGGGGAATCAGTTCCAGAGCAGTGGTACCTGCAAGATACACCTGCTCCTCTGAATGGTTCTGCTATTGTTGCAAAACAAGTTTAGGTTCCTGGATTGAGTATGTCTGATAACATTTGACTTGTGGATGTGAAGTAAGTCCATCCGTAATGGGTCAGAGGATGTCTTGTATGCTAGACACAGGTCACCTCATAGCAGTGTGTAGGAGACTGAATACAGCAGTAGGGCTTTGAGGCAGTCCATGTAGGTTCATAGGGAAGTTCTGGGCTAGCTGGCCTAGCAATTTCCCTTTCAAGTGTGAGAACCAAACACAGTACCTTGTGTCTGTGATGTAAACACTTTAACCATTATGCCAACCCCAACCATATTGTTTAGGCCTTGTATCCTTTTTGTTCGGTATCTCTGCGGGTGTTCCAGTTGTTGCATGCACCCATAAGAGACATTATACTCGATTACATGATAAAGGGAGACATCATCATCTGTGGATCTACAAGCAATCCCCTTGTTTATGAGCTGTGCAATATAGAACTTCTTTACCACAGTGGGCACATGCTGCCAAAAGTTAGGTCACTTCCCATATACATTCCCAAATTCCAAACTACTGGACCAACACTTAGGGGTGTGATAGTTCCTTAACAGAGTCAAATTTCCAAATGAGATGATAATGCATTTTTGGCATGTAGCTTTAGTCCGTGTGTCTGGCACCAGTTATTTGTTTGGAACAAGCCTTGTTGTACTTAGGCTGAGACTTTTGGGAATTTGATCACTACTCCTAGCTTGCAGTCATCTGCAAACATAGTTAGCAAGAGCCCTTTGGTATTGGGTTTTATTTCTGAAAGTAGATGCCAAACAGAAGGGGTCCCAGCACCAAACCCCGGGAGACTCCACTGGTGAGTGGTCTTTTTTGTGGAGGTAACGTCCCCTATTTTATCTCCTGCATCCAGTCTGTGAGACGTTTGGCAATCCAAGAGGTGATGTAGGGGTTTAATTTTTTCTGCTGTGCTTTAGTGGGAGACTGTGTCAAAATCCTTGGCCAGGTTATGGTAGGAAGTGTGTACTGTTGTACCTTCATCCATTGCTTTGGTGACCTTTACAAACAGTTCCATCAGGTTGAGTAAGCATGACCTACCTTCGCCAAATCCAGTGTAGTATTTGGAGGGAGGTTCACTACAGCCTTATTGATTAATTTCATGACACTTCTTTCCATGGCTTTGGATAGCAGGTTGGTCAGACATATGGATCTGTAATTGCCAGGGTCCATGAAAGGCCCTCCTTATGTAGGGGAATAACAGTTGCTGTTCTCCATTGACTTAGCACAAAACCTGTATAGAGGGTCAGGCTCAACAGAGTTGTTTTGGGTGTGGCTAAATCATGCTTCATGCTATTCAAGATGCATCCTGGGATACTGTCAGAACCCACTGATGTAGTAATTTTTGTTTTGATAGTGCCTTTAGGACCTGATCTTGTGTGATTGCTGATGGTGAATGAATTTCAGATATTTAATGCGAGTTAGAGGGGAGGACAGAGGGGTAAAATCTTAGCTGAATTTAAGGTTTATCTTCAGCTTTGATGTAGGTAACACTGTTTACAATCAGCTCTGTGTATTGGTGCATTCTGCTCCTGAGATTACAAACATAACCTAAACAGGCCATGTGATTATTCTTTGCATGTGCAGCAATATTTGCCTCAGACTTAGCTTTGGAAGATTTAAGTACCTGAGTTGCTTGTTTAATTTAATGATGAGGGCTCTATCATTTTGTGTGTCACTCTTACTTTTAGTCAATAATCTCATGCCTTTATTGTAAAGCTTGTTGATATTAATGTAGTCAGGAAATCCTTCTACGTGGCACACCTCATCACAAAAGATTTCCCATCCAGGAAAAAATAGGTCATTGTTCCCCTCTACTCATCACTCATTAGACCCATTATAGAGTACAATGCCCCTTTTGGTATGTACCTCACAAGACATCTACAACAACTGTAAAGGCCACAGAAATACCTCACAAAGAGGATTACCGGCCTCAAACAGATGCCCTATGCAGACCGTCTCAAAAAACTCCAGCTTTACTCTGTCACATATCGCCTACTCAGAGGAGATCTCTGTCTAACATACAAAGCTATGACAAACCTAGAGCTGTTGGACATGCTCCACGTAAAGAAATCCCAATCCCTCCAAGATACATGCTCTAGGGACCTAAACCTTGTCACCACAATAAACAGAACATGCTGGAGGGATAGATTCCTATCTCAGAGACTTACCATACTCTGGAACAAACTACCTATCTATATCAAACAAAGCTCCTCATTAGCACTCTTCAAGAAAAATCTTAATGATTGGATGGGAGATAGGAAATTCACCCTGGGGATCACTTCTGTGGCTCTGCTTGACAGGGGCACAGGAAAATAATTTTCTTGAGTGGCAAAAGCCAGGGTACCGTTTGGCTAGGCTTATATAGGCCCTAGGGCCAATAGCCTAGTACCTACCTATGAACCTATGAACCTATGTTAGCCTGGGGGGATTGTTTCTGTGGTATCCACTTTACTTGTTTCTACCGGTCACAGTCACATCTATGCAGCTGTTTATATACTGGTATAGTTTAGTGGTGTACATTTCCACATATTTATTAGAGTTAACTGGGTTTGGTGGAGATTTGAAGCTTGCCAACATGTATTAAGAGTAGGCAGTTTGTCTTGGAAACATTTTTTAAAGGTACTATGGACAAAAAGTGGTCCCTAAATTCAATTTTATTTTGAAGGTGATGACTTTATGATCAGACCTAATAAGTGACAAAGATATGCAAGGGAAAGTGCAAGATGCCCCCATATTAGTAAGGACAAAGTCTAAGATGTTATTCTCCCTAATGGGTACTTTGACTAGTTGTTCTGGGGGCATTTCTGTGATTTTGCACTAGCTGGGGTACAGGTTATATAGTGTATAGTTGGGTAGTTTAAATCGAATTCACTTCAGAATTTTGAATTCCCAAAACTTCGAGTTTCATATGGTCAAGACCATATGATCAAAGTTTTAGAACTTCGAAACTTTGAAATAAATCTAAAAGAAACACAAAACCATGTTCCCCAATGTTTTTGCAGTGAGGAAAAGGGAGGATTTCCCATTCTGTGCTGTATGCAGATCTCCATTAAGAATTTTGAAGTTCTAAAACTTCGATAATATGGTCCCGACCATATGAAATTCGAGGTTTTGGGAATTCGAAATTCTGAAGGGAACCCATTTAAATCACCTAGGAAAATGTACTGGGTTTAATACTTACTGACTCCAGTCTTATAGATAGATGGTGTGGCTTTTCTGGGTCATACAGAGAGTTCTACAGCTAGCCAATATTTGGTAAGGGCCCATTATGATTGTGATTTTTTCAAAGAAAATCTATTGGATCATGTTGTTTCTCTAGCCCTGATGTGAGTCTTTTCTGAATGAAGATGGAGACACACCTACCCTTTTTCCTTCCTGCACAGTAACTGGTCTGAAAGTATGAAAGATGTTACAGCCCTGCAAATATATGATAATATCATGGAATACCAGTCAACTGCGGTGGTGGTGCTGCGGTAGCGTTGTCGCCTCACAGTAAGATGTCCTGTTCGATTCTCAGCTAGAGCGTCCTCTGTGTGGAGATGTGTGAATGGGCGTACCTTCGTTGAAGGTTGTGCGTCAGGGCTGGCAACTCGGCACGTAAAAATCTACCGCCAATCATTAGCGGACCGGAGTTCCGCTGTGGCGACCCCTAACCAGGAAAAGCCGAAAGAGACATCAACAACATCATGGAATATCAGTCAGTAGCTGGTATCAGAGTTATGCACTATCTACAAACATTCACATTCAGCATCTGGCAGCCCCAGGTAAAGGGTGATCAGTAACTAAGGTTAGAAGTGACAAGGGCATGCCTATCTACTGATTAAGGTGGATAATCTGGGTGATTTTCTGCAGACAGAAACCAGAAAACCTGACAACAGCAGATACCTGGCCCTTGAAAGTTAGCCTATTATCAAGAACCATTTCAGCATTTCTTTAATAGTTGTGGGTGAGAACTGATTTTATTGGACTTTTTTCAGTTTCAGAGTGGGAGTACAAACAGAAGAAAAATATAGTCACATAACAATACAGTATTATAAGTCATATAGTAATTCATACCTCTCAACTGTCCAGATTTTCGCATCATATGTTTGGTCTACTGCTCATAAAATTGATTAATTTAGGGCAAATTAAGGAGGATGAAATTCACTAAATAATAACATACATTTGACTTTCAGAATTCATCTCCTTCAGAAAATGCATGCAAACACAAATCCTGTTTTTCTATCTACTTTCTAAGTTTATAAGAGTAATATCTAAAATCTGTCCCTATTTTTGGGCCCTTGTTCACCCATTATTTTAGGCTTTCTCCAGATTTTTTGAGCTAAAAGGTTGAGAGGAACAGCATAGCAGTAAAAGTAACATACAATATGTGCAGTATTAAAACAGTAAAAAAGAACAAAAAATGTTGGAAATATAGGCTGGGATTCAGACACAGATAGTCCTGTGGTAGCATAAAGTACCTGCTGCAGGTAGGTCATTTTACACAATTGTGGGAAAAGCAATTCAGAGAAAGCTTTAGCCACAATAAGCAAGACCTCTTGAATGGCTGATTTGCATGTCTGTGAATCACTTCTTATTGCCACTGGTGCAAAAATCACTTTGCAGCACTAATTACCTCTGATGGTTCATGCATCATCATGTTAGCACTGGCACACCCATACACGCACACGCATCCACTCAACATCACCCCCCCGATACACAGTCCTACAGACTCACAGTTTCACTTCCCCATTCTCCTACACACACAACACAATCACACACTCCACACCACTACCTCTCTGCTGAACTTTATCAGACTTACCTGTGACATTGTGTCTACCATTAACTACAATAGGTGACCACAGCATTTTGGATGAGTTAATTTTCACTGTCAGCAGTGATAATTTATCTAGCCAAGTGATTCTCAGAATGATTTGGCAACAGTAATCAGTTACCAGGCATTTGTGGAGGGAGACCATATGGCTAATTAGAAATGGCTGTTCCCCTGAAATGTCTCATTATCTTGTAGCATGGCTGTCACCCCCCACTGTGATGATTTTTCCAATAACAGAAATTCACTGCAGTGTGCCAGTCTCTGAATTAGAACCTCAAGGGGTTGGCCTCTCATGGTACAGCTTACCTCTTCTGGTAACTTTTTCCAAATCTCAGGGTAAATATATGTACAGTGTATAAGACCTACCAAAGGTGTAATAGTAGCCTAATATATAAATAGTTTTCCATTACACTGAGTTTCCATTTGAGAAAAAAAACAGCAGATGAGCAGATATTAATATCAGACGTATCTGATATATATAAACCTACATGACAGAGCACATTCAGAAAGGTAACTTTGAGGTGTACAGGGTGTTTGTTTTCTGATTCCAATTCAAAGGTAGCCCTACCATGGTACTTTAGCACTGCACTGGATGGTCTCTGCAGCCACGCTAAGAGGTTATGAGACATCCCTGGGGAGTAGTTTATTCCAAGTAGCAATGTTCTTGCCCCTGAAAATTCCACAAGTAGGGCATTTATAAAAAGTCAAGCAATTCAGAGAACCACACAGGTGCATAAAGCAACACAGCTGCTTGTGTTAATGAACACAGCCACATCTTGTCTTCACCAATCACAGTAGAGTTAAGTGCTGGGCATACCTCTCAACCTCTTAGAACAAGAAATCTGGACAAAGCCATAAATAAAAGTGGGACAAAGGCCCAAAAATAGGGACATGTTTTAAAATATTGCTCTTACAAACCTAGAAAGTTGATAGAATAACAGGTTTTGCTTTAGCATGAATTATTTGAAAGGTATGAAGTCTGAAACTCAAATGTCTGTCACTGTTTTCTAACTTCAGTCTTTAATGATTTGCTACTAATTTGCCAGAAAACCACAATTTTATGAAAAACGGACCAAAAATATGTGGAAAGAATCTGGACATTCTGCGAAAATCTATAAAGTTGAGAGGTATGGTGCTGGGGGGGGGGGGGGGGGGGGTTCAGCGGACAGATAGGTTTGGGGTGGGGCTGCATTTATATGTTTGTCTGTCTCTCTCTCTGCCTGAGAGGTCACAGTACAGGGGGTTTAGCTATGGGGTACTGTACGTTTGTGTGGGGGTTGGCAGTGTGTGTGCGCGTGTGTGTTTGTGGGGGGTGGCTATCATACCTCCATACTCCCTAGACTAATGAGCAAACCTGAACCATATGGCCATATGGTTGGGGAAGAACAGTATTCACCAGGGATGACTCTTTAAAGTGTGCCTTAAAGGCACTTAAAAAAAATAAAAGACCAAAAATATTTTGTAGCACTGCTGTGTGGGGAACACTAGACACCACAGATACTCTATATAGAATGCTCTAAAGGCACTAAAAGATTCAAACCATGTAGTCTCATACCTCACACAAAGAATATTGGTTATTGTGCCACCACTAGACACCAAAGATATTATAAGTATTATCTGTTTTAAGAAAAGTTAAGTTATTTGGGGTGGGGGGTTGAAACCTGCACCCTTGACACAGAAAGGAGAAATATTACCCCCTATACCAACTGACCAGTAAGTGTATAAGTTTTTTTTTTTTAACCATAGTAATAAGTATAAAACTGTAATCTCTAGCATTATTCAATGACGGCAACAGTTTGTGAGTTACAAAGGACAGTGCATCTATAACAGGCAATAGCTGAAGCGTCATGTAAAATCAGAGACTGATAGTTGAGAGTTTCTCCAGTTTGATTCTTGGCTAGTGTCCTTTTTCTGTAGAGTCTTTACGTTCTCTCTGTATTTGCAAGAAAAGAGAAGAGAAAAACTCCAATATTTCATACGTTTTGGTGGGTAAGAATGTCAGGGTTGCTGGTACAGTTTTTTTTTTTTTTAAGATCCAGTAGCAGCATTTTTGATATGGAGCTAGAATTACAGTTCAACATATTTTGTCAGAAGTTATCTGCAGGGAGTATTTTTTTTCTGGGGGGGAGCATCAGCAATAGGTGGAAGGCCAGATTAAAGGTGTGTCAGTAACCCCCCCCCCCACCTGCCAACTGCTGCTCAATCTTCTGTAGAAAAGAAATTTAACATTTCCAGACTGAAAAGTATAACTTATTAATTTTTGATCTTGCCATTTCTATGTAATGTTGAAAGTTTAACCTTTGGTCCAACCATGCTAGCTATCTTAACAGCGTTGGTAGAATACATTTGGATTTCTTAATTTTTTTGGTGTACAAGTTAGGTTTTTTTGATAAATGCCAAATAACATAGCTATATTTATTATTTGTTTGTTGTTCAGAATAAAATGCATTATGATTTAGTCAAGTGGCAAGATGGGTAAGGCTCTCTTCTCAAATGTTTTAAGAGTTGAACAGGAGGGGGTTTGTTCCATACCTGTCACAAGAAAAAGTGCAGATGGAAATCACAGCTCTTCTTACACTCCAGAAACCATGCTGGTGACTCAGCAGAAGATGGTATTGCTGGACATAATTAGATACTTTAAAACAGACTTGTTTGTCTGACATTTTTATAGGATTGGAAGATCTGAGATCAGGTATAAAGCTAAGTCAACAGACAGTGTTGGTATTTTTTGGAAGTGGCTTTAGTAATACAAACTTCCAAGTGGATGAGCTAATAATTTGCACAAGAGAAGCAGAAAATGCAGTGAAGGCAGTTTTCACAAAGGAAAATGAACCAGTGTTGTAAATGGTCCTTCTGGGAGGGTTCTCGTGTAATTTAATTTAAGAGATCTTTAATTGATCTCATTATATAAAGAAAGTAAAATGTTTAGACATATTTGGAGGAAGGGACAGTTCTGTTAAACTAAGCATTGGTGATACAGTGGAATGTATGGAGAGGTAAAGTCAAAAATATGAAGGCAGAAATGATAATTGTTGTTTATTCTAATTAAAATAAGGATGGTACAGCAGACTTGTTTTTGTTAATATACCCTATAATGGGATTTACTTGCTTCCAAACTTGTGTTGGGCTTAAGAGATACCTGGTTTGTTGTGATCTGATGGCTATTCTCTTGAAACACCATGCAGACATCTTGGCAAGGTTATGGAGTGTTGTAAATCTTTCAAGATCAGAAAGTAGCTTGGCTTGCTTCCATTGGAACAAGCTTCATCCTCAGGTTTAAGCAGATTTTTCAGTTCTGGAGTTACCCAACAGTCAAACTGATTTTAACAGATGAGTTATTGAAAAGCATGTGTTTTGAAGTTTAATACACTAGATGTTAGCTGTTGATGGATGATTTCAGATCACAACAGTTAAGCACTGGAGATTAATCCGTGGAGTTTAGGTGCTTTGAAGGCTACCAAGTATTTTTTTTGCGATTTTGGCTGTAATGAGATTTTTGTGAATGGCTGCTTTTGAAAAGCGAAAATGAGGTGAAAGGAGATGAAGTATTGGCATTTAGACCGGGGAGAGGGGCAATATTTGTAATAAGGAGGCAGAGTGAGGGCTATTACTTATGGCTAGGCTCAGTAGGGAGTACTTATCTAATCTACAATTTGGTTGGGTCAGCTCATATAGTACTTGTTGCAGACCAAGGTCTGCTGGATGTTAATTAACATCACTTATGTGAGGGTCAAGAAGGTTTCTATTGAAGGTACCACGAATTATTTTAGATTTTGATGATGGTGTTGCATTATTTGTTTTATTACGACATCACATTTTGTGTGTTGGAGGGAGGGAGATAAGACACTACATTGTAAAGTTTCTATTTTTTTATCTAAGATAATGGATAGAATTATCCCATTTAGATATGGTCATATTTGCAAAGGGACTGGCTGTGAATTTTAGTTGGTCAGTAGGATTTGAATAGGAATAGAGCACCACCTCTATGAATGTTAGAGTATCTTATAAAACAGTGAGACATATCATTTTAGTTGGAAGTAAACTTTTAACCAAGATTCAGTAACTGCAGCAATGTCAGATTTATTAGTGTCTTGGAAACAGTCTTACTAGTTAACTTATTTTTAATACTCCCAGCATTTAGGAGATCCAAGTTATAAGAGTGTGGGTGACAATGCAAGTTTGTGAAAATGGGTTTGGGAGACATGCAGTGAGTTCTATGCTGCTTGGCAGAAGAAGTAAAAGAAAAACTAGGAAGAGAAGATGAAGGGCTTTAGGTCTTTTTAACACAAGGTTGCATTTTGCACACCATAAAACATACTGAAGCCTATCACCTCCTATAGGCAATATAGATATTCAATCTTGGAGCATTACAGTCTCTTAGAGTGGCATGAACTGCTATGGGCAATGTCATAGATATGCTGGGTTTCAAATGATTACTTCATATCCATTGCTGGATGAAATAAAGATAGTCATACGTTTGTAAGGGAAGGATAAGTGCAATCGTATGTTGCTTATGCAGTGTTAACAATCCTCTCCCAGTGATGCATTCTCCCAGGAAAAGCATAATCATCATAACTTACTATGGACACAGTACAGAATACTGTGTATTTCTGTATCGTCTGGGGTGGGATGGGGTGGACTGAAGAATTACCCAGACATCATCGTTGGGGAATGACCTGAAAGGTAGGAGGAAAGTCAACTGAGGACAACAGCAGAAACATAGTACAGTTGTGTAACTAAACTTAAAGTAATAGTAGATGCTTGAATGATCACTGCTGCTGTAGCCTAAACTATATGGGTTATAGCCATTCTAAGGGAAAAGTCCCAGAAAGTTGAATGTACGCTTCAGCAGTCTTGAAGCTTTCACAGCAGTTTTCTTAATGGCAATAACTCATGTGCTGGAAGAATTCATTGACAAACAATAAATGACCAGAACGCACCAGGACTTCAGTCTTAGTGGAGACAGAAATGTGATTTATCATTTTAGAAAAGGAATTTGATTTTACCGATAGTCATCTCTTCTCCCTTTTACTGAAATTCATCAGGCATCTGTCAGTTCTACTATGCAGCAGTGCTGACACTGAGGTTTTCCTCTCAATGAAGAGAAGTAAAACAGAATATCAAGCTGTACTCTTTTCAGAGCCTATGTTGGCAATTTTCTGTTTAAATGTAAAGTCAGCATGTTTACACATGAAAAATACCACTCCATTTATACATGGGCATGATTTTCTACAGAAAGAGAACTTGTGTGAAGAACTGATTGTAACCATGATAGATGAATGACAATGATCTCAAGCACCACTTTTTTGTTGAAGGAAGGGTGGAGTTATTACTTACTCCTCCCTATAACACCATCATCAGGAATAGTAATCTCAGACGAGTGTACCACTCCTGCACACTAGCACTGAGCGCATAACAGAAATAGATTTATGTCAAAAAAGGAAGTACAGCTCTCTCCTCCAGGGCAGTTATTCAGCAATATATCCTGTTTGTATAGTAAGTCAAGGAAGGGAATACTTATTTTGTGTAGTGTTTTTATACAGATATTATTCAACCCGCAAAGCTCTGGACGACTACAAAGTTAGTGTACAAAACACATCCTTACAGAAGAAGGAACTATAAGGGAGAATAAAATACAGGCAAGCATAAGCAAATATCACACAGAACCGTCAAAGTAAGTCACCAGGACATAACCTTCCAAAACCACAATGTGTCACAACAAGAAAATACAGATGTTGAATGACTTAATATCATTTAGGGCAATGAATGGGTGAAGATAACTATCGATGATGACCTCTAACCTTTCCATTTTGTACAGAGGGCTGAATGTGTCAGCGGTTACTTTACATAACAGCAAGTCTACTCGCTCAGCTATTTCTGCAATTCATAGAGTTTTGAGTGACAGTAAAGCTCATATGGAAAGTCATCACTAAAGCACTCAGGAAGTATCAAATCACGGAAAGCAAAAATTTTGGAATCTTAAAATAGTACTTTGCTAGAAAATAGTTAAAGCAGAAGCATGATCTACAGACTTTTAAAATGAGCAAATCTCACAGGATCATTAAGGCTTCTGTCAAAGCTGATGTTCAGCAATTCTTTAGTTATGAAGCAATAAGCAAGTGAACGTTGAAAAGCTAAGCTACTGCTATAACAGCATTTTTAACATCAAACCAGACTAATTTCACCTGTTCCTGACTTTCAACATCCCTAGATCATAGGTGTACTGTGTAGTTTCACTTAGTGCATAGTACTGTGAACCAGGTGTTTAGTCCACCTTTATAGTTATGATTTCTAGTTTATGACCCTGTTTGCCTATGGAAACTTATTTTTGAATTTATGTTTAAACAATTGTATATTTGTTGTATGATATATTTTTTAATCTGTTTCTTAATATTCTATCTACTCTATGCTGCATTATTTGTAAAACTCTGATTTTACTCCTTTTGTATGTTTTATGCTCTTTGTACAAAATAGCTATGTTTATATCATTTTTTATTATTTTTATTATTTTATTTTTATAATTTTTTACTATGTATCTGGTGCTTTTCTCTCTGGGCCTCTGCTGAAAATGGTCACCTTGTGTCTAGTTGGACTAACCTGGTAAACAAATGGAAAACAAATAAATAAAATAAAGTATGGAAGTACAGTGGCACATTGGTTAGCTTTGCAGTCTCACTGCTTAGATTTTTTTGAGTTCTTGGCTGGGGTAGTCTCTATGTGGTTTCTATATAGAAAAAAAGTGATTATTTGCTTTATTTCAAAAAACCCACAGGCATTGGTTGTTGAAAAGGATTAGCCTTATGCACATATTTAAAATTATTACAATTTCAACATGGTTCTCTACCAGTAGGCTTGGATCCCAAATAAGATTGAATGGGGCCAATGGTTTAATTCTTGTCTAGTGACTCACGTACTGAGAGATATGTTCCGCCCTATTAAAAGTGTATTTTCAAAGCTCTAACAGAACAGATCCAAAAATCTATACCCAAGTAAAAGTGACTATACTGAACAATATCATAACTTTTGGAAAAAATAACACACAAAACAGTTTGAGATTTATACTGTAAAAGTTCACTCTGTCTGAGATTTAATGTCTTTATGTGTTACATTTACCAGAAAGGGCTTTCAACTACTTATGATGGAATTGGTGTACCAGTTCATGGAAAGCCTATCATAGTCATCCTTGAAACAATAAACATAAACCAAGTGTAAATATTGAGCTTTTGTAATTTTCTAAATAACATGTATGACAATTAGCAAGTAGTAAGAGAGTTTTTAGAAAATGTTTTCCTATATAAACCATAAAAACTGCAATACCCAAATTATTTAACAAAAACATTTGGAAAATATATTGTAAATAATTTTTAAACATGAATAATGAATTAATTAGAATTCATATACTATAAAAACAATGTAAATTCTTTCAATCACCTTTTCAAATAATCAGCAGTCTTCAAGAAATCATCTCCAATTAACAGTATTATATACATAAATAAAGCAGGAATAAATAAGAACACATTTAGAGCCAGTGGCAGTTTCCTATATTTGAAAGTACAACTATTACCAAAATAAAAAACATTTTTTCTGAAGAAACTATTTATGTTATTTATTTATTTATTCTTTGTTGGTCCACTAGGCTAGTAGCCTCTTTTTATGGGAGACTTAAGGTGATATTTATATTACTAAGGGAAATTTGGCCAGGGCATCAGAATTAAAGAAGAAACATACTGAACCCAACTTTATATAGACCTGATTGATCCAACCAATAACTTAACATCTCCAGTCCCAAAGAATAAGGAATACTGGTATATAGGAACCTCACATTCAGTGCACACATACAGTGGAGGCTCCAACTCTAATCTGGCACAAACTATAAAACTGTGCAATGTCTTATATGTATGCGCAAACAAAACCTAAAAAGAATTTTAAGCAGTTTTCAAGAAAGCCAGAAAATGACTCTGTTAAACAGCCACATCCCAATACTACTGGGCATCCAGGATGTTGCAGAAAAGATTTGGTCATTTTGGCAAATAAATAAAAAGCTTGTATCCTTCAATACCAGTTCTCCACATAACATATCAGATACTACCTTTTTTAAATGACTTTCTCAAAACCAGGTCAATTTAATTTGTTTAAAAAACAGGTTAGCGTCGTAAGGCAACTTGACAAAAAAAAGCAAGATTCTGTGATTGGTTCAAGGCTTCAATACTGTACAGCTCCCAGTCTAAAACAAATAACAGCCCATCCTTATTAGCCACATCATCACAAATTATTTTCGTTGATTCCACTTCTTATAAAGTAAGTAAGCCAGCATTTTTTTTTATAAATTATGCCTAAATTACTAAATACAGTCAATTATGCAAATCAAAAAGGCCTGCTTTTTCAAATAATTATAAAGGGAGTGAAAGGCTAACTAATAAAAATTCTAAGAAACACCACCTGAACCAGCTTTCATATCTTGACCCATCCCATTTTTAAACCAAAAGTTTAAACTTTGTTTAGGGCAAATGGCATTTTAATCAGACACAGCCTGAAATTAACTGGTCATATAAACAGGAATAAAATTCAATCCTTTATTCAAAGACAGTATTTTCATCAGAAGACACAGAAAAGGTAGAAATATTAATAACTGAATCAGCAAAGTTCTCATTAAGCATTACTCTTGGCATTCACCAGACAAATGAAGACTATGCTGTATCCTTTTTTGCCTTTATGTTTCCCACCACCTTATCTACTTCAATAGGGCCTCAGTAGACTTCTGTCAGCAGAAGAGTATTTAGCAGACTGGAAAGCCATGAAAATCAGTATCAGTATTAGACAAAGTGTTACCTATTCTGAAAATATATAAAAATGAAGAACCAAATGGATATAAATTAAATTTTCATGGCTAACAATTGTGTTTGCATTTTATGTTCAAACCTATTTATCAGATTTAGGACTTAAAAGATGGCTGCACACTAATCAACAGTTTAACTTCAATTTTTCCAGTATAAAAAAGACTCTTAAGAGAGAAAAGCTAGTAATTCTGCCAGTTTTAGTAAAATTCAATTACTGGCTCATAAGTACACTGCCTGGATGCCAGCAAAGAACAAACTTAGACAGCCTGAAAGAAAATCAACTATAAAAGGTGAGAAGAAAACAGTGAGTGGGAAGAGTCCCACTGCTGTTCAGCATAATGCAGTTTAAGTTCCAGCTTTAGTACAAGAGACAGCTTCCAGTAATTTAGTGGAAAAATAAATTAAATGTGCTCAGAGCGGATTAAAATAAATAAAACATAGAAGTAGTATATAAACTCAAACAACAAAAGGCTAGAAAAAAATGAAAGGAGCTTTAAACTTTAAGCTATTTGGATGAACTGATAAAACTGCAAAAATCACAGATTGAAATGAAGAAAAGGCTGGCTGGGTATGAGACTGCTCAATAAGGGCAGTTAAAAAAAACTGGTAGAGTTGGTGGACAGAGCACACAGGGAAAACCTGAGATTTTATGCTGTACTACAGAAACTGGAAGGAACAGACTATTAATTTTATGAAAGCACAAATACGCAACTGGACTGGTATTCCACAGCAGGATTTGTTAATTGAAAGGGCACACTGTGTGCATGTTCTAAACCTAGCCATGAGAAAGCAGCTAAGACTTGTATTAGTAAAGATTCTAACATGCCAGCAGAAAGAGTTGATCTTGACAAAACTGTGGCAAGAAGGGCAAAGTATTAAAAATTGGAGACAGTAGAAAGTTTGTGGAAAATTATTATTCACTGTACACCAGGCAGAAGAGAAGAAGATTTATTCCAGCAATCAAGGAATGTCGATAGGCAGGTGTGAGATTCAAGCTGCTCCATCCAGCTGTCTTGAGAATATTTATTTTTCCTGGAAAATCAAATTCATTTTTGATGCAGAACAGGCTAAGGAGAAAAGACAATAGTTTGTCCAACAAAAATCAATCCATCAAACAGAAGGGGGCTCTGCTTCTTATTCTTCTGATAATAAAGCTCATAGAGAGACTTTACTAGTGAAACGTTTTCCAGTGCTCCAAATGAAAATGCTTGACAAACAGTAAAGAGCACATTGTCTTGAATAATCAGGAGTACATTGTACTTGAAACAGAGTCAGAGGTTGAGAGATGGAGATGAACAGGAAAAAGACCAACAACACTGAATTTAGTGAATAAACATGAGACTCTAAAGCACCAATCACATTTGTGAAGTATGGCTTTACAAGAAAAAGTGGCTGAGAAAGGTTGGACTTTTGTAAACTTTGTTAAACCCCACTTCATGCCATTAATGTTTGGAAGGACACTAAAAAGGGGGGGATGTGTACTAGATTTAGATTCAATCCTAAACATACAAAAAATTGTGGCAAGGAAACTCCCTTTTAGTGTTATAGTCATTAACATCCAAACTGTATTTCACAAGTTTTTTTTTTCAGACTGCAAGTTATTCTCCAAATCAGTAGTAGCTTTTAAATAGGTATACAAAATTGGTATAAATCACAGGTAGCAAACATCTGAGTTTTCAACAAGCAGTTATGAATCTGTGTATTTAACTTAACTGCCTGTCTTTTAAAGTATTCCACCAACACTGAAGCAAACATTACAGAGGCAATATGTTGAATTATCTGCTATTTTTTAAAAACAAAGTGATTTGCACTTACAACCGACTCTAAACACTTATGAGCCTTGTGGTTTCGTTCCTGCCACTACATATGCCTTTAAATATGTCAGATACCATCAGAAGATTTCAGTTCTTAGAAAAATTTCCCAGTTACTGGAAATATAACTGAAATTAGTGTTCTGGAATCACATTTGGGAAAGAGCCTCTCATTGCTAAAAATATCATCTGTTCTTCCTTATTTACTAGTAAAACAAAGCACATCATTCTTGCTCTCAAAAAGACTGGAGACAAATGATTCCAAATCTCATATGGCTGCTATATTCACTAATTACTCTTCAAGTCCAACAGTAGGTTCAAAGGTTAACACTAGGCTATCAGTCTACAGACTATTATAAGCCTAGCTAATAGCAGAGATCAGAACCAAATGCTGTACCATTTATCTGTGAGGTAAAGACCTTTACCATTAAGCCATTTCTACCCTAGGATTAATGAATAAGGTCTAGCACTAGAAACAATACAACCATAATCAAAAATGTATGTAAAGTACCCTCAAGTCTGATGCAATAACAAGGATAATAGTTCCACAGGAAACATAAATGAGGTGTTCAGAACACAAAAATACAGGCTTTTTTGGAGCTTTATCCGAGTACTTTTGAACCTATGTATTTAATATAACCACCTGACACATTTCACCAAAGCTGAAGTAAACCTACCCATGGCTTCAATAACTCGTAGACCTCATGGTACCATATCCACTACTACATCTGCATTCAAGTATCTTAAATGCGAAAGAGAAGCTCTCTTGAGCAAAACTGTTCTGTGTTGTTCTGTGTCTAAATCAATGATCAGTTTTTATTTTTGTGAACTAGATGGCTCTTGAATGGTTCTTGTAGATCTATTGTCTTTATACCACACTTGAGAATACCTCTTGTAGTTTTGGTTGTGGTACTAATCCAATTTCCTCACAAATCCAAAGAAGTTTAGTATGTGAACTTACATGCCTCTAAACTGCCTATAAGCGAGTATGCCACTGGTGGGTGTGTGTACATACTGTGATGGACTGGCACACCATTCAGGATCAGTTTCTGTGCCTTGCGCCCACTTTATACTTGGGATTTGCTCCAGGTTTCATACTACCTTGAATAGATTAAGTAAGTAATGGTAGGGGAAAAAGGCTGTACCAAGTGTCTTATTATAAACATGTCAAACAGGATAAACTGCATCATGAATAACAGTAACAATGGTGTTTATAACGGAAAACTGAAACCTTATTAGGACTTTTTATTGATCAATTGTCCTCAACGCTGTTTGAGCTTGGAATGATGGAGATGGTCTGCAGTAATAATTCTACTGTAAATGGTACCTTCAGATGGTATATGGCTGAGTGAAACATTGCACTGGATTTTCTATACATAATGTCATAAGAATACATAATGGATTTGAAAACCAGACCTTTTCTTTGTATACCTCATTGCTTCCTAACTATTAGCCCTCCCAAGAGCAATTAGGCATTTGTGTCCCTGGAGGGTAAGAACCAGTTAATGAAGTTGATCATCCAGGTTGCCACAAAGATTTTTTTTTCTTTTTTCTTTGTTTTTTGTCCCAGACGCATATCCACTAGTTAACATGCATGCACACAGATGTGAAACCCTGCTATGCCTTCCTCTGATGTGTGGCCACTCCTGTACATATCTCATGAAATATATCATGTGGATATGGCTTGGCAGAGTCAAACACACATCACCAAGTCAATACGTTGCATGTCATATATTTACTTCTACAGTAGTTGCAGACACTACAGGAGATTGGGCTGATTTATTTTCCTTAGAATTTGTGTGCTGACACTGGACACCCACTCTTAGCCTTCTTCTTTGTATCCCCAGTGTCCGTGTCACTAACTGATCCTGGGTCACAGGGAGGAATATACATAGTTACCTAGATGACATTTTAGTCCCTATTTAACAAACATGAGATCCTGGCTTTTCCAGTATTGTACCTCCTAGGCTATTTCCCTGTTTTAGGTGTTTCTGAAAGACTAACTAGAGAGCCACACTTAATATATGTCAATGTATTACTATAGGAAAGGTTCCACGCCTCATCATTCAGCAACAGCTGTGGTAAATCCAGTTGGAAACTTGACTGTCTTGGTTACAAAGGTTGCAAGAGGTTCTTTGGCTCGATTCTCAGCTGGGGTGCCTTATGTGCGGAGTCTGCATGTCCTCCCTGCGTTCGTGTGGGTTTCCTCCGGGTCCTCCGGTTTCCTCCCACATTACAAAGACATGCATCTGGAGCATTTTTCCCCAGGCCTCAGCTGAAAATTGGCTTCGTTCCAAGTCTGACTTTCCCGGTAAACAAATGATAAATAAAAATAAATAAATTCATTGGGTTGCTGCTAAAAGTAATTATGTATATATCCCTCCTTCTTACTTCACGTAAGCAAAACTCGTTTGCAACACTGCCCAACCAGAAGTCTGCCTTTAAAGGGTTTAGTCAGCTCAGCCAGCAAGTTCTAGGTAAGAATATGACATGACATTAGGTTAAGGGACTAAGATATAGAACATTATGATGGGTTCTCTGATCTTATCTACTTTATTATTCTGATTGAAACATGGATGCCAAAAATTAATTTCAAGAGTGAAGCCTGAGAGGTCAATCTTGGCAACTTTGTTGAAAATACTCAAAAAATGATTATATGATCGGGACACTGATCGTAATTCTTTATAGTGCATGGATCTTTATCTGCTTTATGTGCTAGCAGTTATTAGACAAAAGGAAAGATATGTTCCATGTGCTACCAGTTATTAGAAAAAAGAAAGTTTAGGAGTGAAAAGTGTTTTGCTGATTTTGACAGCAAGTAAAGCACTGGCACTGTCAGACAGACAGCATCATACCCTTCAACCTTTTTGCTTAAAAATTCAAGACAAATCCAAAAATCAGGGACAGTTTTTAAATATTGCTCTAATTTTACAAGAGGCTTTCCTTCAACATGAATTTTCAGAACAATATGTATTTAATGTCTGGCATTATTGATGGACTATAATCCTCAGTGATTTACCAGAAAATCTAAAAATTTATCATACATGGCAAAAATATGAGGTACAATTAGGAACATTCTGCAAAATCAACGTCATTTGAGACATATGACAGGCAGAAAAGAACTTGTGCACTTTTCTAGCACTAATGGCTTTAAAAAGTGTTAAGACACTTTGTTCTGCCACTTTTTCTATTTGTAAGTGTGGCAGAATGAAGTTATAACAGCTTTTAAATGCTGTTCTACCTTCTGCTGCTGTTTGCCAGCAGGCATTGTGCACTTTTATTCCCTACAGCAAGACCCAATCATAACAGTGCTTCAATGTCCTTAATACACTTTTAAGTACCTCTAAGTGTTGTAAAGACTGGGTGTCATGCTTGAGAAATGCTTAACAAGTTTATCTTTTTCCCAGTATTGGAAGGAAATCGTGGCACTCCATGTACATTATGTAGATGCAATCTGTGGAATGTTACTTTGGTATGCAGGCCATAAATCACTTGAGGCACATTTCCTTTTCCTCTAAGTTGTACGGCAAACTGCTTTTGCATCTTCTAAAGTTATGTATGAATGGATTCCCAAATATAATTGGAAGGAACATAAACTGTGATCCTCAATATTAAGAGAGTTTAACAGGGAATTTGTAGTATATACAATAAGTCTGAGTTTGTGGTACCTAGGAGTATACTGCCACTTTTAAGGGTACAGTATCCTCAGGGTTAGAATTTATAATTAAAAGGAATGCTGGGGTGCAAGAGGTTTACCTACCTGTAAAAATGCTCGAAGAATTTAACAGCAAGTTTTGTAATGCATTGTTGCATTGTTGAATTTGGACTTCATTTATCCTTTGACTTAGTGGGCCACCAGCTTATATTAAATTCTCATATCAGCTGGAATCACCCATGCCTCTCTTCTATAGTTCAGAAACTTCCAGAACAGGAGAGACATTAAAGTCCAGTTTCGATCCTTTTTTCCCTTCCTCACTTCTAATCAAAGGAGTACTTTAAAGACACTTTGCATTGCCTCTACTTTTCTCTCTATTAAACACCTACCTGTGAACCTCCCACAGCTCTACCCACCGAGATTACAGCAGCCCAATTTAGCTCACACTTCATAAACTCCATACAGTCATTACAAAACAACAGCAACAACTCACCACTAACTATTCCCAAGATTTCTACTCCTCAGGCAACCACTTTCTCATTTCAGCCTGTACAGACCAGCTACATAAATAAATTCTTTCATCAACTAAAACCCACAACACTTGCAGCAGATCAACTGCCCAACGAATCTCTAAAATTAGCATCAGATTCTCTCTCTCTCTCTCATACCTAGTTTCCCTACTCACTAATTATTCTATCTCTGAACAATATGTCCCTAAACTTTGGAATATCTCCCACATCATTTCCTTGCATAAAGGAGGCACACACACCAAATTATCAAATTACAAACCAATTGCCGTCCTTCCCCCAATAAGCAAAATTCTTGAAAAACGCATCCATTTGCAACTACTGACCTATTTACTACAAAATAACATTCTCTCCAGCACCCAACATGGTTTTAGACCTAAGCACAGCACCACAACCTCTCTCCTAAGCTTCACAAATTCTATCAACGAGCACAGAAACAGCGGCAAACTCATATCATCCATTTTCCTTGATATGTCAAAAGCTTTTGATACAGTTTCCCATGAAAAACTACTCTGAATTATCTTCCATTAACCTCTCCTAATAAGCAATCACATGGTTTCTCAGCTATCTGTCTGAACATCATCAAGCAGTGAAGTGGCAACATAATATCTCAGCAGGTGTCCCACAAGGCTCAATTCTTGGCCCACTTCTTTCCGCTATTTTCACCAATAAACTCAGTACTGTATCCAACAAGACCACAACAGTGCAATATGCTGATGACTCCACCATCATCTGCACAGCATCCTCCCACACAGAACTCTTGCTCAGAACCCAAAAAGCATTCACTGCCATAGAAAAAAAAGTTATGTACCTACCATAATGTTCCATGTTAGTTGTCTTCATCTCCCCTTCCTTCTTGCTGTTTGGGTTCAGAGCCGATCCTCGGCTCCAACTCGGCCATCTTCTATAGCTCGAGAGCTGTTTACTGGCTCGAGGCTACCCCTTATCCCAGCATGCCCAGCGTCAGCTACCCAGATCTCGTTTGTGACAGCGCACACTAGACATAAGTAGAGTAACCAGTTCCTAAAAATTGGTTGTCCAATACACCTAAACAAGGAAAGAGTTATAAATTACCTGGCATGTGAAGTAATAAAAGATGATCAGCCAGTGAAAACAAAAGGGAACTCCTCACAATCCTCTATGAAGGGGGAAGGAGGGATGGACGCAAGAAGGAAGACGAGATGAAGACAACTAACATGGAACGTTATGGTAGGTACATAACTTCTTAATGTTAAGTTGTCCATCTCGCCTTCGTTCTTACTGTTTGGGACAGCGTCGCTAGCACCTAAAATCCCAGGTGGCTCATTGGAACAGACTCTTCAGAACAGTAGAACCAAAGAAAGCTCTGCTCCAGGAGACCATATCTACCTTGTAATGAGAGATAAAAGTGTGAGGGTTTGCCCAAGTGGCAGCTGCACAGATTGAGTCTATGGGCAACCTAGACTGAAAAGCTACAGAGGTGGCTAATGCTCTAGTGGAATGACCTTTTGGTTTAGCTGGTAGCTCTTTATTTCATAATTGATAAAGGCAATAGTATCAGATAACCATCTGGATAAGGTCACTTTAGAAACTGGAAGGCCTTGTTTGTTGAAAGCATAAGAAAGAAATCACTGGTCTGACTTTCTTAGTTCCTTAGTTCTATGGAGGTAAAAACGCAATTGTCTGTGCACATCCAATTGGTGGAGCTTGTATTCTGCCCTGTTGCTGTGATTAGGAAAGAAAACTGGGAGATCTATGGATTGATTTAAATTGTTCTCTGAGCAGACTTTAGGAATAAAGGATGGACTGGTCCTCAGAGAAACTCTGTCCTTGTGAAACACCAGGTAAGAAGGACAAACACATAGTGCTTGAAGTTCTGAGACTCATCTAGCTGAAGTGATAGCAACCAGAAAAATTGTCTTCCAAGAAAGAAATTTTAAAGAACATGATGCTGCCAGTTCAAAGGGAGGCAAAATTAAGGAAGCTAAAACTAAATTGAGATCCCAAGGAGGAAGACGATCTTTAACTGGGGTCTAAGAAGAGATGCTCCTTTCATGAAGGTCTTGCAGAGCTTATGAGACATTATGCTAGAATTAATCATACCGATATGAAAATAAATTAAAAATGGCAGCTAGTTGTACTCTAATGGTAGCGGAAGCCACACCAGACTGAAAAAGCTGTGCTAGAAATTCAAGAATTTCATGGACTGGGGCTGAGAAAGGATCCAAATTTCTAGATTCTGCCCAGTAAGAAAACCGTTTCCATTTACTAGCATACGTTTTCCTCATAGTAGACTTATGTGAGGAAACAATAATATCACAGACTGCCGGGGAGATATTGGAAAGCCTGGCTAAGGTTGGAAGTGGAGTAACCAAGCTGTGAGCTGGAGAGTTTGAAGGGATTGGTGCAACCCGCCTGATTGGTGAATCAGAAGATCTGGAACTGGGTCCAGAATCCACGGTTGATCCAGAAGATGGAGGTGTAGGAACGGGAACCATATCTGTCGAGGCCAATATGGGGCAATGAGGATCATTTTGCAACCCAACGATTTTGCTTTCTGTATGAGTCTTGGAATTACGGGAAAAGTGTAATGGAGTCCCTGAGGCCAATCGTGGACTAGAACATCTCTGGGTATATGACCTGGAAGAGGAAATAGGGAGAGGTAGCTGCTGCATTTGTTGCTGAGAGGAGTGGCAAATAGGTTGCAGCAAGGCTATCCCCTTTTGCGGAAGATAAGATCCGCAACTTCCTGATTCAGAGACCACTAGTGATGCATGAGGATAGCTCAGCTGAGCCTGTCCGCTATAACATTGGATTTCCTAGGGATGTGCATTGCTATCAGAAAACGTTGGGAGGAAATCGCCCATTGCCACAGTCTGAGTGCTTCTCGACACAAGGGGTAAGACCTGGGCCCGCCCTGTTTGTTGATGTACCACACCACTGACATGTTGTCTGTTTGGATTGCAATGGTCCCGGAAGGAAGAGTGTCTTGAAGGGCTTGCAACGCTAGGAGAACCACTCTCATTTCTAGGACATTGACATGCAGATGGTACTTGTGAGGTTGCCAAGTGCCTTGGACTGTCCTGCCTAGATAATGTCCCCCCACCCTATCAGGGAGGCGTCCGTGGTCACTGTGGCTACCGGAGGGGGTTGTATGAAAGGTCTGCCCTGAATTACTAGTGGGGAGACCATCCACCAAGAAAGGTGCCTTTTGCATGTTTCTGTGATCAGGATCATGTGAGACATGGGTAGTTCCTGGAAAGACCACTGCGTGAAAAGAAGCCACTGAAGGATTCTCATGTGGAAACGCGCTAATGGGACAAGTAAAATGGCAGCTGCCATGGAGCCTAGAGCTTGGAGGACGTCTGACTTGAACCCTTTTGCTCTGCATTAGAATTAACACTTGTTGACGAATAGTGGAAACTCTTTCCTGTGGTAATCTTGCAAACATTTCTTTTGTGTTTAATTCTGCTCCTATGTATGTGATAGACTGACAGGGCAACAAGGCAGATTTTTCGAAATTTACTGTAATGCCTAGTTGAGTGCATGATGTGACTGTATAATCCCGTGCCTCTAAGTGTTGACACCTGGTGGTAGCAGTCAGGAGCCAGTTGTCTAGACAGGGAAACACCTAGAATTCTTGACGCCTCAGGTGAGCAGTGACTACTGCCATACACTTGGTGAACTCCCTGGGGGCTGAGGTAAGACCAAAGGGCAGAGCTCTGAACTGGTAATGACTGGCCCCTACCCAGAAGCGAAGAAATCTTCTGGAGCGTCTGTCCATCTTGATATGGTAGTACGTGTCCTGAAGATCTATCGAGCACATCCAGTTGTCCTGACCCAGAAAAGGGAAAATGGACTGCAGTGTCACCATCCAGAACTTTTCTTTTTGTAAAGATTTGTTCAATCTGCTGACATCCAGTATTGGTCTCCAGTCCCCTGTCTTTTTTGGTACTAAAAAAGAATCTTGAGTAAGTTCCGGATCCTAGTTGGTCTACGGGGACTACTTGAATGGCTCTTTTTTCTAGCAGTCTTGAAACTTCTGTGACTGCTTGATCCCTTAGATTGGGTGGGACATCTGGGATGGGCTTTTTTGATTCTATGGGGGATTGATGGAAGGGAATTTAGTAACCTCCAGATATGATGGATAGTACCCATCTATCTCTTGTTATATTTTGCCAGGCTTTTGGGTACAGCGAAAGTCTTCCCCCGACTGCCTCCAGAGGTGAGCAGTCAGGCAACCCTTCAGGGATGCTGGAAGGGCTTGGCAGAGAAGGTTTCTTTGTCACCCTGGTTTTGTGGTCCCCCTCCGCCATGAGGGCAGCATCTGTTATTGTTGTTTCCCCCTCTGCCACTGGGGGAAAAATCACCAAGTGTGTCAGGCAAGGGTCCCTGGGATTTTTGGAACCACATCTTTCCGCTCTTCTGACCCTTGGGATAAGGTCTGGAACGAGTGGAAAAACGGACTCCCATGGCAGAGAGAGTCTTGCCTTCCTGCTCACACTTGGTCAACGTGTCTTACACCTGAGGCCCAAAGAGAAAGGAGCCATCAAAGGGAGTATTGGTAAAGGACGCTTAAAAGGGTTCTGCAAACTGACAAAGTCACATCCAAGCATTTCTCCTGAGAGCCACACCTGTCCCTGCGGCTCTGCTCACTCCATCGGCTGCATAGGAAATCAGCCTCATGGAGGAGTTGACTATGGAATTAAGAGTCGCAAGCTGAGAAGCTACTTTGGCTGGTGCTCCCTCAGCTGTAGGATCTTGAAGGGTATCTCCAAGCTCTTTCAGGAGATCCCTTTGAAGACGTGTAAAATGGCATAGATAGTTCAGGGACCTCACTGAAAAGGTCACTGAAGCAAACATTCACTTTCCATATCTGTCCATCCTCCGAGACTCTTTGTTCGGAGGATGAACAGATGAAGAGGTTTCT
Source organism: Protopterus annectens (assembly GCF_019279795.1). Classification (NCBI taxonomy): domain Eukaryota; kingdom Metazoa; phylum Chordata; order Ceratodontiformes; family Protopteridae; genus Protopterus; species Protopterus annectens. The sequence continues at coordinate 621,577,908 of NC_056737.1, forward strand.
GCTAACTCTTTCTTGGTGGCTGCTGCTACCACCATGGCATCAACAGGCACACCTTTGGAGAGGAATTGTTTGTCCTGTGGGGCTGTAATAAATTTGTTTGGTCTCCTCAGAGTAGGTTTCACAGAATCTGGAGCTGACCAAGCCTTTTGAGCCACTACAGACATGAGTAGATCGAAAGGAGGAGATACTCAAGAGGTGGAAGGTCGGGAACCGAATGTGTCCAGGTATACAGACCCGTCCTCGGAAGGGGCTAGGGAAGTCCAGTCCCTCCTCTGTCTAAGCATTTCAAGAATGTCTGAAAAGGAAACATCTTCATAGGGAGACCTTGGGGACCCTTCCGATTCATCCATGTCTGTATCTGAAGTGACAGACTCAGGGGAGTCTATGTGCTTCCTCTTGCACTTCTTCTTCCGGGGAGGCTTTTCCGAGTGATCAGTGGAGGCTTCGGAAGAAGAGGAATCACCCAATGGGTGTGTCCTGAGGCATAGGTTCCCTACACTTTTGGTCTGGAGGAGGAGTAGTGGATGGAACAGACACCACGGGGGGAGGAGCTGATGGAGCTGGCAGTAGAGCTGTTTTGGGGGACAGCACACTCCTCATGACCTCAAAGGTGTCCAGACCTCCAGGCAGAGAAAGCTCCGGCTCAGAAGAAACAGGAGTCTTTCTCCACGTCGAGGGTGACGGCTCCGAGGCTGATGTTGGAGCCGAGCTCACCTGCACCGAAGCTCCGAGGGGGAGAACGGGGTCAGACAAGGGTCTGATGCCACTCCCCCACTCGGAGCTGACGAGAGAACCTCAGCGCCCAGATCCCTCGATATAAGGTATAATCGAGGTAATCAGAGCCGACGTCGGAACCAAAGGAGAGGTGATGATCGGCGCCGACGGTTCTACTACCTGCGGATCCATGGTCTCCGGCTCCGAGCTAAAAGTAGTCTGAGGAGGAACAGAAATACAGGCGGTTGGAGCCGATACCTGTTGAGGTGGGCTGGACAGAATTTTTGCCAGTGCCTGAGACTTAAGCAACCTACTTACTACTCTCTCCACATCATGATCTGATAATCTAGAGGATCGAGAGGAGTGGGAAGAATGATGGCTATGTTCACTCTGTAACAAAGGTGACTGAGGTGCCGAGTGGATGGACTCCAAGGACGGAGACCTCAGTCTCTTATGGCTTCGAGACGGCTCCGAAATAGCAGATGGAGCCGACGGAGGAGTTGTCTTGTCAGTGCCAGCCGGCACCAACATACTTGGTTGGTCAAGTAAAGGAGTCGGCTCCGAGCCGGAGAATCCTGAGGCTTCAATAATCCCCGAAGGATTAATTTGTTTTTGCGCTCCTGCAGGACCCTTGGACTAAAAGCGTGACATATAGAACAGGAGTCCTGCAGGTGAACAGTGCCCAAACAATATACACAACTAGTGTGCCCATCTGTTAGAGATATTTTCTGAC